>NC_052057.2:27472928-27772928 GCF_903992535.2 Arvicola amphibius | reverse complement strand
CTCGTTTTTAGACTATCTGAACCAAGTCTAGGGCTAGTAGATGATCTCTTCAAATTCTTTCACTTGCGAAGGATCATTAGGATTTATGCTTTTCATCTGAAAAGATTGCTTACTTGGTAATCATGATTAGAACCCACTTTCACACGGAGTCAAGAGCGCCAGTGGCTTTGCTACGTGTTAACGCCTGTCAGCGAACATTGATTTCCTGTTGAGAGTCACACTCCGACCCGACGGGAATAAAGCAGGCCGACTCCTAGTCAACAGCTAATGAAGATGCTGCGGGCATGGTGGCAGCAAGATACTATCCAATGACATGACTGCAGCATTGTCTTAAAAGCAAACAAACCGTGAGATGCTGTTGACCCGTGGACAGCTGAGACTGGGGGAGACAACAAGCCAGCCCTCCAGCCCTCCCAAACAGGAAATGCTGGGCATGGTAAATGGCCGCCCCCAGCTGGTGGCAAGCTCTTCCTATTTCATGTTTCTTTAGAGCAGTCATCCTCAACCTTCTTAGTGCTGTGGCCCTTTAAGACATTTCCTCAGGGTTGTGGTGACCCCCTCCCACCCAACATGAGATTATCTATAATTTGTTAGCGCTATGAATCAGAATGTAAATATCTGTGTTTCCCAACGGTTTTAGGAGAACCCATGTGAAAGGGTCATTCAACCTCCTAGTTCCCCAGGGTTGAGAGCCATTGCTTTATCATGTTAATGCCATAATATAATATAATATAATATAATATAATGACTATAATGCTAAAAGTTAAAACTCTTCCTAACCCATAAGGCTGCACCTCTTCTCATGTTGTAATTAATGAAGTACTCTTTCTTTCCTAGCCCAGCTGTGTCAACAATTGGGCATGAAGACAAATGAGGGTATTCCACCCTCTGAACACACCAAGTCATGCATGAAAAAAGCAACGCAGAAAGTATCTTTAACACTATCTGTTCTCAACAAGGTAAAATCTGTGACGAATTCACTATATCTTACTTAAAATATGTGTATAATATATATATATATAATATACTATATATATATTATATATATGCTTTCCCTGAGTAAGACATATTAGAAAGCGCTCCCTATGAGAGTTAAATCTTTTACACTGCAGGACCCTGTTCTTCTCCCAACCTCCCCATCATCAAGTTATGACAAAAGAGGCCTAGGTATTAGGAGAGAGATTTATGCAAACCCATCAAGCTTGTCCAGGCTTACCTTGAAAGGACGATGCATATCTGGGCGTTGTATCGAAGATAAATCAACCCGGCAACTACCAGTCCCATAAAAAGCCACCTGGCAAAACTGAGGAAATTCAGAAGACTGTAGAGGTCTCCGGAGAAGAGCATTATCATCGTCAGAGGATGCTGGTGGTGGAGGAGAAGGAGACAAGGTTAACGCAGCGAACTGAGAGGGAGCAGGCAACCACCAAACAATAACACTGTCTCATTTTACATGGTTCTTTCCAATGGCTTATTTATAACAAGAAACCATTATCCTGACCGAAGCCAAGATCCCACACACATCTTTTCCATATTCTCTTCTTAGGTTATAACTAAGCTCAGTTGGGGATGTGGTCATCACCCCGGTTTCAGCTGGAGTTTTATGCGAATTCACTGTTTTGTTACTCTGTCTATTCCTTTTCTTCACTGGAGAGGAGACAATGTGTTTCTGTTGCTGTTCTATTGTTGTGTGCACGTGTGTCCATCTACATGTGTATAAATGCAGGGGTGTTTATAAATGCATGTGGAGGCCAGGGGAGAAACTTAGCTGCTGTTCTCAGTCTGTCTATACTTTCAGGTCACTTCTACCTTGTTTCTCATTGGCCCTAGAACTGGCCAGGTAGGCTAGGCTGGCCAGGTAGGCTAGGCTGGCCAGCCAGTGAGGCTTCAGGGATCTCCCTATCTCTGCCTCCCCCAGCACTGGGATTATGAACCCAAGCGGCGATGCCAGCACTTTATAAATATGGTTCTGAGGGACTAAAACTCAGGGTCCTTAAACTTTCAAGACTAGCAGTGTACCAGGGTCACCCTACCTCAGACAATGGTGTTCCAATAAATAAATAATAAATAAAAAACACTCAATCACTCAAATCAATGGGGATTCAATTATTAGTAGGGCGCCAATCATAAATATTAAATGCGGCTCCAGTAGAAACCTCCAAGGCTGCTCTGAGGTGATTTCTGAGATGCTCCTGGAGCCCCACACAGGAAGCAACCAGGATGAGGTGAATCTTTTGGCTCCTGAATGTAAGACATGGACCTCTTCTTTGCTCTAGGTTCGCTCTCCTCACGTGCTAACTGCACGTGACTCTCAAGACAGGAAAGAATGGAACCTACAGAACAGCAAGCGGCTGCTGCTGAGAAAGCCAAGGACGATGTGGCTGATGGCAGAGGGCTTCAAGATGAAAGCCCTCTTCATGGAATAATAATACATCCTATTCCCATAAGTGACGTTGGCTTCTTAGATTCCTCACAGAGTGTGTGCGTTACTTTAAAAAGAATTTCAGAGGATGCATTCTGAAACAAAATTAAATGCACGGAAGAAAAAAAACGTTCCATGCTTCCTAGGGCACTCTCAATAGCACATTTCAGTTGAGGGAAAAATGATGCGAACATGGCCGATGGGTATTTGAGGGCTCCTACACCTTTTATAGGTTTCTGTACCCCACTTTTCACAAAGAGTGTTCCTGCATTGAGAAACTCACAGCTTCAATTTACATGTGGGTTTATCCTTTCTTCTCCGTAGGTGGCTCTCGCAGGTCTTAGTTAACAACTGGAGAAACCATTTCACTGCTTAGTTGCTTATATCTATGCTTTGGATGGCGTTGGGTGGGTTTCATTATGATGGGAGCCAGGGAGAGACAACGGGTAATGTTTGCACAGCCTGCTTTCAGCTGCAGTCAGTAGTCGAAAATCTGTCCTTGTGGTTTTCCTTTCTCTCCTTTGAGGTTTCTCTGCCAAGCAAAGAAACCACCGGCACTACTTCCCATTATACCTAACAAATGTTCTCAAAGGTGAAACAGAAAATTGGGTGGGACGTACCCAGGGCATTCCACACCCACCAGAAACACGGAGTCAAAGGAAGTCTGTTCCGACTCCGTCTTTTGCTAAACCTTTTGTGAGGGTATTTATATATACACATATACTTGTTAATGTGCATTACCAAAACAATAACAAGCTGGCAAAGGAGTGTGCTGTGGACATGAATCATGGAAAGGATTTCCGGAAGGTGCCCTTCTCGTGATGCAACGTAAAATAACCTGGTGGAGGAAAAAAAATCATGGTGGAGTTTACACAGAATCTATCATTCGAAGTGGGAAAAAAAATCTGAAATCCCCAAGCAACATGTGTTGAATCTTTCTCACACTCAGATGTTACCGTTTCTTAGATGGTCATTTTAGCTGTGCTTTGCAGACAAAGGGCAGACTTCATAAGTCTCATGTCAAGACCTTACGATGGGACATAGCTTGTTATGCTTGAGGAAAAGCAAGAGCAACATCTCACTGAGTGGAGCTTTACATACACACGAAGAGCTTGTAGCAAGTCAAACTCTAGATTGCTAGTGTCGATCCCAATCTCGCACACAAACATCAAACACATATGTACATACATGTGGCGTTCACATTTATAAGATTTAAATTGTAACATAAGGAAACGAGATCTTCGTGCCATCAAAGCAAAAGGGTTACAGATGGTGGGTGGTATTTTCTGCTTTCTACTTACTCTTCTTTCGTGGCACCTTCAGGAAAACAAAGACTTTATCGCCAGAAATAAAGCTGTTATTAGACCCCCGTAGACGACTTAAAAATTCTGCATGGCCGGCTCAGAACGGGCTATGTGTAGACATGCAGCGCCCTCTACTGGGGAGAATCAAACAGGCTGCACTAGAATCTACTACAAACTTGTATAGCCCTTAAAAAACAACAGGGTCGGAGGCACTATTGCTTTTCTGTTAAAAGTTTCCTTATCACATCCAATCTCTAAAACAGAAATGTGTTTCTGAAAATACATGAACCCGCTCACCTGGAGACAGCGAACACGCACCGTTCATGGGCCGAAGCAGGAGAGAGGGCAACAAAGATCGGGACTGCTAATGAGAAATTTCCAGCAACGCTCAGAGAAGGTCTGGGAAAGAGAGAATGAAGCAAATTAATGCTTTCCCAGAAAGTGGAATAAAATGAAACAATTAGGCCAAACTTGCTCTTTGACTTCTATTAGCCTGGTTGCTATGTGAATGTTTTATAACCCTCTTTTCGGTTAGGGTCAGACTCCTCAGACAATCATCGGAAGCCGGGTACCATGGCATTGCTTGTTCAGTCAGACCTGTGAGCAAAGGTCTAACAGTGCCTTCTCTCTCCCTTCAAAGCGATGATCCATTACTGATCTTTATCAACCATGATGTATATCATCTCTGCCTGTGATCAGAAGAAGAGGCTCAATTCGGAAATTCTGCTTTTAGAGACAGAAATGGTTCGGTCCACTACCTGCTCTTTAGCCCAGAAAGCCACCTTTGTATGATGGGGTACAGACATGCATTCGCAAGAGTTACACGCCAGACGACAGAACAGAGACAACAGACAAGCTGAATCATTACGTCCTAGGAACGGTGTGTTATTTATGTCCCAGTCTGCAGCTGTTCCTTCCCCCAGGACAGTCCTACCAGCTGAACCAGTTCATGGAGTTAACCCTCCTCCACCCTAAAGCTGCCATTTTCTTCCAGGGTTTCCGGGTAAAAAGCTAGAACACGATTCCAATCCTGACAAGTGCAGGAAATAGAGAAGGTAGACAAGTTCTGAAATTTCCCTCCTTGCACATTTCTGTGAAGGCTAAACTTATTTTTAATGTAGGATTTTTTTTTTCATTGTAACTTGATGCAGCTGGGGCAATGCAATTAACAGATCCATTTTGTTTCTCCAAAATTTAGTGTTACCCTTTACCTAGAAAGGTGAGGCAACTGACCAGACACCTGGAAACTTTATACACGTCACTGCCTGATAGCCACGCCCAGCAGGGGACAATGCCCTTTTCATACAGTGAACTCATACGCAGGTTCAGTCAAACTGAGATGTTTATCCCGTGTGTGGCATTGATAGGAAGCAACACTGTTTTCAAAAGAATTGGCATTCATGGACGGGACGGTCCACTTGACGTTTTTAAGTTTTTCACACCCTTCCTTTTTTGATTTAATGCGGTGAATTCTTTCTTACAAGCTAAAACGTTTGAGCAAAAATAAAAGTCTTGTGTTCAAGAGAAACAATGGTATAGCATGGTCTTTGGAAACGGTGTGATCCCGGTGTCAATTAATGTAGGGAATGCTTTAGAGTTGTTGCTTGTATTTCTTAGGGAGTTAAAATACACACGGCATCTTCAAGTATTCCAGCAACAATCCTCTTTAACATTTAATCACCTAGTGTTTCTCAAATTTATGAATACCCCAACACTACTGTTCCAAGGTTATGCTGGAATAAATAGACTTGGTCCTCCTCAAAGTTCTGGAATGATCCTTCGGAGAGAGGATTCAAGTCAACATCTGTAAAGTTTATAACCCGAAACCTAGCAGGGTGGTTTGTACTTTTGCAAATCAAAACCTGCATTTATTTACATTCAGTAACTGTCCACCAGTCCTTAGAGCCAATGCTGGGAAAAGTAATTCCTCCCTTTTAAGAAAGCCTTGGAGGCGTTTTCAGCAGCTATCTGTGGAAATGTTTTCTAGGAGATTAATAAAAACAAAGCGAATCTATGGAAGAGCTTAGCTGTATCATATGATATATTGGTAAGTAAGGTGTGCTCAAAATTTTCAAAGTATTAGCATTCAGGCTGGGAAAAGATTACTGTCTTCCAAAACCCGTTCTCCTGGAGGGAATCACTATAAAGGACCATCAGCTCGTTAGCCTAAAGCCAAACTAGCATGATTTTAAGGTTGACTTACCCCACCGCCACGGCATGGATAGCAACAACTCCTCAGCGCTGATGGTCGTAAAATAGGCCACGTTTGTTAGCACATAGCCGACTGTGATGATGGCCATGGAAATGCAGATTGCCAGAGGGATGTTTCTGAAATACACACAGACATCACTTACGAATCAGTACCCGTTCTCTGCTACCAAAGAATAGAGAAGACTAATTCCAGTAAAAGGATGTCACAGTTTGGCCATGACTGAAGGCTCTATTGGCACATGGAAGGACATTTTACCGGAACAAAGTATCTTTGCAGTTTAATGAGATTCATGGAGGCGGGTATTTTGTATAACTTGTCTATTATTTCATCCCCAAATACAAAGGTCAGTCTCTTTCCTTATTTCATGAATGTCACTGCCACGCTTCTATTAACCTCACAGTCACACGGAAGGCCTGTGAAAGCGCAGGCCACTGAGCCCATCCCTGTGTTTCGGATTCAATGGAATAGCATCCTTCCTGTTTTCCTAAGCGTCTCTGATGCTGCTCACTGGTGACCACATACCTTTCTGCTATTAATCCACTGTACTGACATCTTTTGAAGGGGATCCCTCCAAAGCATCTCTCCTATTCAGTGTTTTCCCCCTGGGCAGCTTGTGGTGCAAACAAGCAAAGACTTTGCAAGCAGGGGAGTGGGCTGCATCTATCTTGGCAAAACGAAGGCAGTAAGAATCTTGTATGTGAGAGAAGTGTTCACAATAACGACTCTGCATGGCCCTGCTGTGAGTTCAAAGGACTCTCAAGATCAGGAGCATCTAATAAAGCAGCCGTGCAGATAATCCCACGAAATTAGAGGTGACACGCTGTGAAGTAGGGACGACCGGACAGAGCTGACACTGTGTGGCCTCAAGAAGTACCCGGCACAAATGCAATATTATGTCTTCATTTAATGCAGTGGGAAAGCCAGGAAGCCGCTGACCCTCATAATTTGATTCCATGTTACCGATACACATTACTTGCTTAACATAATCGCCTCTTCAGACCCTTTCCAGTTCAAGCAACTTAAACCTTCAACTTCCTGCACAAAGCTGGTCATTTTTTTTTCTCTAGCATTTGGCTATCAGGCCTCATACAGGCTTCCCCCTGCTGGGTGCCACTAATGAAGACCTCACATAATTTTCTTCCCGGATGAAAATGCAGTTCAGAGCCAGGAGGGGAAAGGCATAGCCGGCCTCACTGCCAAGCTAGATGTGTTTAACACCCTGAGTCCCAGCTCATTATCTGAACGGCGATTTTCCTGTGGAGAACAGGCAAAAGGAGCTAGTCAGACGGCTTGGCCATTCATTATGCTGCTTGCAGCCTTACACTCGCCCTGATCCCCAAAGCCTTCAGCCATTGACCCTCTAAATCCTGGCGATCCAAACATGAAGGAGCAGATGTTCTCCCTTCCTCCCCGGTGTGAAAAGGGTCCCATGGAATTTCCCGTGAGCACCGTGGCAGACCTTGCTAGCTGTAATTGATAGACGCTAAATTTAAGTCAAAAGGAAATAAAATAAAAATCACCAGGCCATGAAAGACAATGGGAGTGAAGCAATTAAAGATGAAGGTTCTGTTTTCTCTGAAAGACTAGAGAATGTCAATTGCAAAGGAGTAATAGGAAGAGATGAGGTGTAGATTCCCCTTCTCAGGGTTCTTTCAACTGGTATATAGCTTCCCACCTGGAAGCTACATGATGCTTTGGGTAAAGGAGAGGGGGAGAAACAGACCCTCCATTCCTTCCAAACACATGATTGATTAAGGTGTACATCAAGGTTCTAGCCATAAAAACTGAGGTGGCATTGCTCAGTGCAGTGGGATGAATAGCTTGCAGAAGATAGGGAACTTGGTTACACCATATAATGCAGAAAACAGCAGAAAAAAACACATCTGAAACTTGGGATTAGGGTCCTCCCAGCCAAGAACTGAGTTTTCTAGCCCTGTATCTGGAAACCAGAACCTGCTTGGTCCCTTCTTGGTATGTCTCTCACTAGGCTTTCCATACCCATCTTAGCAGAGGGCAGGCTTAGCTAACCCAGCCTTCTAGGTTAGCATCCCTTCTTTCTCAGTTTCCCACTAGCGAACCTAACAACAGCAGTTCTGGCCATTGGGCTGATACCAGCCCCAGCATCTATGAAGCTTCTGCGTATCTGCCTCATTTTATCCTTGGAAATTCCTGTAGTTTTTTATTTATAAAGAAATGGAATCTTTGGACTTTAAAAAAAACTGTCCAAGGACACCCAGCTGGTGAGTGGAATTCAGGATTTGGCTGTGCGCACGGCCTAACTTGAAATCAGGGCATTTTAACCCTGAGTGTGTACTCTCTCACACAAGTGTGGCTTCCTCAACTCTATTCATGGAATAGAAATAGTTCATGGAAATGAAACTGTAGAATATTGAGTTGGGGAAGTCTCGTCAAGACTACATTTCTTACAAGTTCCAATAAAAGGAGGAGGAGCATTCAGAGATTCTTGTCATGTTTCTGTAGAGCACAGACTGTAGTGTCAGGGGTGTTCTCAAACATCTTACCATTTTATGGAATAGATTATTATTATTTAAAAGAATAGATATTCACTTGATGAATTTCCCCAGACACGTTTGTATACAACAGAGAGAAGAGTCAACATGCTTGCCAAATAGTTTGTAAGTGTTGTTCTCAAATGTGCTGGTGGAGCCAAATATGCTAGGGTAGCTATTGGAGGGGCAACCAACCCTAAAATAAGGATCCAAAGAGCGAGAAGGCAGGCTGTGGTATACAATAAACCATGATATTCACTCTAATTAGATCAACAAAACCATGGGAATTAGAGACACTGTAAGCTACAGAGCACCTTGCATTCCTGAGCATCCTCAGGTTCCATTCCACTTTGAAGGAAGGGAAGAAAGTAGGGCAGATTCTGTGGTTGCCTTGCCATAAACGACACCAATTCACAAAGGTGACCAGCTGGTCTGATCAGAGCTGAGCACCATGTGGTTAAGTCCTGGTTACAAGGATCAAAGCCTATGAACTGATAACAGCTATTAGGTCAAGCCAGATCGATCTTTCAGATGCTTTACACGCCTTAGATCTGAGGGCAGATAATCACAGTTAGAGGCTCAAGAGGAAGGCCAGTGGCACAGGAAATGAAAAAAAAAATTAGAGGAAGGAGAGGAGAGGCAATGGGTATTTCAAAGCTTCTAAATTGCTGAGAGGTGGACACCAACCCAAATGGCAACAAAAGCATTAGCTTCATGATGAATGCAAATGGCACACACCTGTAAACCCTCCTCTTTCTCTAGTGTTTGAGCATGTTTGTGATGATGAACAAAACCCAAATTTAGTGAAAAGAGCTCCCTCATCCCCAAGAGCCTTCCATGATTGCATGTGCTTTTTCTGATTAACGGGCAATGAGTATGTCTATAATATTTTTATTAGCTGAAAATTGTCTTCAAAACTGTCATAGGTAGTCCTCCCACTTCTTCATTTAAGTTGGCATCTCTAGCCATTCTGGCACACTCAGAATAAATATTTGGTCCTTTGAAACTATTAAACTGAAAGTTGCCTGTTCAGGAGTTCCTTTTCCGTTTCTTTTTGTTATGGGTGATGACTTCTTTTAAAAAGTGATGGATGGATATTTGTCTTTGAAGAATCTGCATAGGCCCCACAAAGATACTTGATACTGAAGTAGATGTACTACATTTCAGACCATTGTAGAACAATATAGAAAATAAATCCATAAAACACACAATCATATCTTTAAGTGGTAGGTAGCTCCCATATTTTTTTAAGCAGAAAAGCCAAGGCTGGCAGAGGTTTGTGATGTGGATCAAGGTCACAGACACAGCAAGTAGAGAGCTGGAAATCAAACCTAGCTCTCCCAGTGCTTCAGAGTCCCATAATGTCTGTTGCAATGGCATCTTGACTGTATAGTGCTGACTTTTATCTCAAGTTCAAGATCCTCAGGGTCCTGGTGTGCCAACAGATGCACGCTATCGTTTATGCAAGCATCCCATTATCAGGCCAATTGTTTCTCTACACATCTTATGCCATGCATATGTGACTATGAACCCAACAGTCACTGAAAGTTGAGAGTTTGTTAAGCATGTTACTATTAAGTACCAGAGATACGGTTTCTAGAATTTCAGTTGGGCCACAAAGACTACCTGCTATAAAACTCAGCTGGATGCTTTGATCCTTCAAGGACACATCAAAGTGGAAGGGAGTTGTGTTTCTCAAGTGGCCAGAGTAATGCCTTAATTATTTGAATTTAGGATATCCCAAGCTTGTTTCATAACATGAACAAAATCTCCCAAGACTGTTGCGACCTAAGTCTGTTAATCTCCCCAGTCACCTTGAGGACCTAGAGCTCACTGACCCCTGTGTTATCGCCTCAGTCACCATGATAACCTAGAACTCATCCCATAAAGATGTGCTCTTATGTTTGTGATAAGGGCCAGGACACAGTGGCAGACATTTAAGTTAGAAGAAAGAAAGAAAGAAAGAAAGAAAGAAAGAAAGAAAGAAAGAAAGAAAGAAAGAAAGAAAAAAGGAAGAGAAAAAGAAAAGAAAAAAGAAACACACACTCACAAACAAAACCTACTCTTATGTGCTCTGGAACCTTCTAAGTGGTTCTTGTTCCAACTTTCTACTTAGAATGCATTAATATTTCAATATATGTATTTAGCATTCAGGGAAAGAAAGGATCATGACAATAAAAGTCATGATCAAGAAGAGCAAAAGAAGGGCAAACTTCTTAATGTAAAAAGCAAAAAAAGGGTAAGTGAATGAATGAATGAATAAATATTAAATAAATAAATAAATAAATAAATAAAACTAGCATTTTTCAAGGATTTTTAAAAGTCTTCTGGGAAACAAGGATTTGTACTTATGTACTTAAAATGCAGCCATGCTTCATTGCAACATAAAGTATTTATAATTATATTAAGTACCTTCTAATCCTACCCATTTACTTTAGAGACTTACTTGTTTCAGATTTTCTCTATAGTGACCCTGAAGGGACTTTGAAAGATTTATATCATTTTTTTACAGATTTGACCAAGAAATAATTCAGACATCATTACCCCTCTCTTTGGATTTACCAGCTTGCTTTTTGTAGAGTTATCATATTTCTTTTGTTATCACTGCTATTGATTTTTTAAATTCTTCAAACTTTGGTTGTGCATGACAGACCAGATACTAATAAGCTTATTTCAAGGATAAGCTTCCCCCACGTGTTTCATGCATGTGATTTTATGTCCACACATAGTACTCATGTTTCCTTCATTTTGTTCAAGGGAGCCCCTGGATGCTGGACTGTCCCATGTGGTCTTCAGGAGACCCTGGATACTGGACTGTCCCATGTGGTCTTCAGGAGCCCCTGGACTTTGGACTGTCCCAGGTGACCATGTACTCACTCACACTTAACAAAGGGTCCAATTATAACTGTTACTGACGATTTTCCATGGTTGAGTTCATATGCATCTTCTTCTGTTTTTTTTTTTTTTTTTTTCAGGGATTTTTTGCCTTGTTGTCATTTAGGGTAGTGTTGCTACGCCTCTAGCTATCCATTAAGAGTGGGAATGAGATATTAAAATGTATAAAAGAACACATTGGAGGAGGATGTAGAAAACAGAGGAGAAGGTGTAGTTTGACACTGAAAAAAAAATCACTATTAAGAGGAAGGAAATACCAGATGAACCTGTTTAACGTCTCAGAGGATTTGTGTTCACGCGTATGACCATTCTGGAGCCGTTGAACATCCTGGCCCAAGGAACTCATTGTAACCTGAGTGCACACAGTGATGCTACTGAGCTCAGTCCTATCTGCCCCACCCCGACTTCCCGTGGAACACAGGAAGACTATGGGCAGTTCTCTGCGGACACATTCCAAATCCAGCAATGTTGTCTCACCTACATCTCACCATTCTCTGTGTCCATGGATGAAGAGGTCCAGAAACAGAAAGAGAGATAGACAGACCTGAAAGGAGATGTGAGAAATTAGTAGAGACAGGGTGATATTGGAGGTCCGCATAAGAGGGCTCGGGGGGAAAGAAAACACATATATGGGACGCATCAAGGGGAGCACAGAAAGACAGCAGAGAAAAGGTGCAAGAAAGGATCAAGTTTCCCCCCAAACCTCACAGGATAAATGAAGAGAAACACAAACTTATAACTCAGAAACACAGGGCAATAAGCAATCACAAACATAAACTAAGCATTTTATCCCGCAAAACACTTAATTTTTTTGTCCTACTCCAGAATAAATTCATGACTAAATAAATCATGCAGCAAAATGTAGCATGAGCATAAATTTTCATTTGCTTCCACTTTATACAATCTCAAAAACTTTGCATGGTGCGCATCTCATTTTTTCTCATTTTCTGAAGATTTAGTATGTGTCCCCTGGATACATTATAGTTATCTATATTTATCATGAACAAACACAAGCATATTTTAGGTGAATTCTAGTTTATAAAGACAAAACTGGCTTTAGATTAAATGCTAGCAATTAAATCATAGAATGAAATATTTTAATAATAATAAATTAAATCCCATAGTAGTGGTTAGTTCTTACTTTTGTTATGACATGCGCATAATATTTCACTTAAAATTTCATTATTTTCCTCACGCACTGACCCAAAGTACACTGAGGTCTCATTGAACCACTTTTTACAGTGGTGTTCCTGAACTTCCGATTTATGAACAAGTCACATAACTACACATGAGTTTGTGTTCCTCTTTCAAAACTACATTATTGCTGAGAATTAGCCACCCAGAGACAGTCCAGTTACCGGGCTTCCTCATCTCTAGGAGGGACTGTGACTCGTTCTTCCTAACAGGATTTGGGTGATAAGTGGAGACAGAAGTTAAGGATGGCGGCCACCACCCCTGCCCTAGCAGGGATCTGGTTTCTATGTGAGCCAATGCCCTATCATTGTAGAGAACTCCTCCAGAGAACCATTATCTGAAGAGATGAGCCTTATCTGATGCACTGCTTAGAGATATCAGTGTATGGTCACCTGACCCTGTTGCCTGAGACAGTGGCAAGGCCACACTACATGGCTAGGGTGTGTAACAGGACAAAACCTTTCCTCTTGCATCATGGCCAAAAAGCAAAACTGAGGCAAAAGGAGGAAACAAGGTCACAAAATCTCCTTCAAAGGTCAAATTTCCATTGACCCAAAGACCTCCCAGGAGCCTGTGTGTAGCAGGTTTTTCCAGATAATGAGTTCCGTCTTGAAGAGAACCTTCAGTAAGACTCTAAGGAGAGATGAAAACTCCATCCTTTGGGGAAGATCATTAAAACTCAGAAAGAAAACAACTTTCTGAACTTTCGGGAAGTCCCTCCTTCTCCAAATACATTCAGGAAGGACTGCCAGGAGACAAGAGACCAGCCCAGCTGCCCGAAAGAGACACTTTCCAACTGTTGGCTGCCTGGAAATTCTGCAGTGCGCTCCAGGTTCCCAGCTTTTGTGAAAACCCTGAGTTAGAGTGGGTTTATGGTGACACAGATGTCTTGAGTCATTCTTGCTCCTGTAAGTAACCGCTCACCCATCTTCTTATAAGCAACCCCAGCGAGTTTATTGGTTCATCAAGAGCTATCCATACTTTAGTCTATTGCCAGCTCCCTACATTTGTTCAATTCTCCCCAGGAATAGTGTCACACAATAAGGCCACACCTCTTAATGATTATATCACCTCCTAATAGTACCACACTTGGACCAATTCTTCCTGGCCCTCAGTGGGAGGCATTTATTCTGAAAACTGAAGCAAAACTCTTTCCTGAAGAAGCCATACCATGGGAGGAACTCTGAATTGCAGAAGTAATATAAACCAAAGCCTACCAGGGAACCAGACACAAGCACAATGGTATAATATTTAAGAAGTAGCCTTTCGGTGGTCTAGAGCCATAGGCATTCTGTAGGTTGACTGTTAGTTCAAGAAGAATTAACCTAATAACCAAAGAATAAAGGACTTCCTTTGTATGAATCTACTTCTTCATAGTTACAGATTTTAATTAGGGTTGATAAGACTGAAAACATCACTTCATTAAGTAGGATTATATAATATATTATTTAATTTACAAAAGATGAGCAATTGACATAAGATTCTTAAAGACTTAAATGACAATGTCAAATCAAAATAAGTATTTGTCTGAACCAACTAGCATAGAAAAAAAATGAATCATTATTCAAACTTCCCCAGAAACAGTAGACATCTCTTATTATTTGCTGCTATTTTGAAGCAATACAATAATTTTGAATTCCTGAAAATTCCTACCAGTCTAACAAAGAGAAAAACACAATTACCCACTTTTCCCCCAAGGATGAAAATTAAATAAACTCCAATGATGAAAGCGCGGTGGTGTGCACTGAGTCTCCCCACTGTGGATGCTATATGCAAATTGAGGTCAAAAATTCCCCAAGCTGTAAATGTATACTTAGAAGGAAGTGCAATATTCTACACACATAAGCTAATTTCTCATTAGACAATGAGAAATGTGCAGACAGGCACGTAGCCATTCAAAATTTTGACAAATTATTGCTCCCGCCACCAAAGTTGCCTCCAATATCTGATGTCAGACCATTTTAATAACATCTTTTTAAATTTCATATCTGGTAGTCAGGTAGACAACTGATTTTCAAATTGGATCCCTAGGAATCAAATAGAAGGAAGACAGTGGACAAAATGATAGGGTACTCTTGAGTCACATCAACCAGTTAAATCAGATTCTGTTGCTTTTATGTATGATGCAATACATGAATAAATGAATGATGCAATACAGAATTCTAAGGTAATTTTATAATGATGGCCCTAAAAAGTTCTTTTATGCCTTAGTTAACATTTGGGGTTCAACTGTGGCTTTCTTAAGTACACCTTAAAAATAAAAATTACTCTAAAAAAGTGCCCGTATATGAATAACTACATTATTCGTATATAACTGACCCTGTAAAGTTGGAAATAATTTTAATACTATAATAACTGAGGAAAATAGTAAATAAAGTTAACTTAGCAAAGAAAGTGTAAAGTAGACTAAGAAGCCAATAGTTATGGTCTAACTTTAGTCAAAGTGACAAACCCCACACTGCAGGGCACATGACAAAGTAGTTTAGGAAAAGGTGGGAAAGAAAAAAAAATAAAGTTGATGGACTAAGCACCCTGCCAGTCTGGAGAGATAATATGTCATTGTCGAGAAAGTAAGGATAGAGACGCCTGGCTAGAACAGTTGACAGCTGCCTGAAAAGGTCACAGAGGCCCACAGAAAGGCAGCGCCTGGTCAAGCCCTCCCTTTCCTCTTCTCAAGCTGTCCAGCTATCAAGATTCATGTTCCCACAGGAAGCGGAATGCTGTGATCTCTTGCCTTTCAGCAAAAAGCAAAACCTTTTGAAAACTACACTTTCGTTCATTCCTCTTATATTTACTTATATTTATCTTTTCTTAGACCACAGTTTCACAGGCAAACCTCTCTCTGAAGGGAAAATATTATCAAGGCAAGCACACTGTCTGCTGGCTCAGTGACACGTGATCCAAGGGAAACAGAGGGGGGTGCACAAAACTATTGATCCCTCATGTCCCTTCCCTTCCATAATTCCCTTTGTCTTCTTTCTCCCAACCCAGAACTAAAGCTTTCCATATATACAATCCCAGTGTAAAGAGTTTGCAGGAGGTTTAAATGTCACCTCTGACTGACATTTATGCTAACTTGACTTCATTGGACCATTAGAAAGAAAGTCTCTACATTTCAGTCTGAGAGCTGGGCCTCACCCACATGTCCATTACTAGGAGAAATACAGGAATACCCACATGTCTATTACTCGGAGAAATACAGGAGTATTGGATTAATAGTTTACTTCCTAGAATGTTCGTTTCTCCACAATTCTTGAAAAAAAGCATCCCAGAGAATTCCCTGAAGCAGTGAGGTTCTTGCTCGTGGGCCAGAGCACCAGAGAAGTTTTACCTCTGTCTCTCAGAAGACAGAACAGGCACCAACTTTACAATCTTCTCTGTCCTCTAAAGATGTGTTGCTGTCGTCTGCAGGAACACAGCACATCAGAGCACCTTCCATCATTACTATCTAAACGTGCCAGCCTGACTAAAAGAAGAACGATCATCACAGAAGATAATTCAGTGGATAAGTGAGTTGTCTACCCTCCTGATTCTACACAGACTGTCTGTGATCAAATCAGACCTCCATGGCCCGCACCACCATAAACACTCATAGGCCCGGGGGTCGGGGGGCTTCATAAGTCATTGCATTTTATTACTTTGGCATTGTCAGACTTAATTGTGTTCATCATTATCATCCGAATTTCAGGAGAATATGTACAGCAATACTATAAAGGAAGCTGCCAATTGTGTCTAGAAAGTTAACCAAGCTCATGGATTTGACCAACACTTGCCAAATAATTTCTATTTGCTAATTGTTATAAGTAGAGTGATTAAAATATAAAACATTCAGATATTCTCTCATAGTGGAACCTAAACTTCAAACAGAACCAGGGGACTATCTCCTTAGAAGACTGCTCATTCCGCTTGGTCTTAGATCAAAGTGGCCCCCCCTTAGGGAACCTTTCCCTCATTTTCTAAATTAGCCTCAGAACAGTGTTTTTAAGTCTTTCTTTATGTGTTAATATACAACAAATTCCGCAAAGTAAATTAGTATTCCCTAAGTATTCTAAAGCACCCCGAGGATTTCCTCCAAGTCTCTAATGAAAACATCTCCGAAGAGCATTTTTAGGGCTGTTTGACCCTCTCAAGTAAAACTGATTTTTCGTGTGTCTGTGTGTTTGTGTGTGTGTGTGTGTGTGTGTGTGTGTGTGTGTGTGTATGTGTACATGTGTGTAGAGACCAGAGGACAACCTTGGGTATAGTTTCACAGGTATCTTCCACCTTCGTTTGATATGGAGTCTCTCTTAGCCTGGAACTTCTCCGAGTAGCCAGCCAACTAATTGCCTGGGGTCTACTTGTCTCTCACCATCTACAAGAGCAGGTTACTATCCTGTTTTTTTTTGGGGGGGGGGGATTTTTTTATCTTTGTTTGTTTGTTTGTTTGTTTGGTTGGTTGGTTGGTTGGTTGGTTGGTTGGATGGATGGATGTGTTGTTTTTATTTGTTTGGATAACCTGACACAAACTAGAGTTATATGTGAAGGTGAACCTCAATTAAGAAACCATCTTTATTAAATTGCTTTTAGATAGACAAGCCTATGTGCTGTGTAACAATCTTTGCACCCTGTAAATATGTATTGCTCTCATTATTAATATAAAAAAACTGATTTGCCAATGGTTAGGTAGGATTGGGGGGACAGAGCTCATGCTGGAAAGAAAAAGGGTGCAGTCAGAGGAGTGCTCATCTGGCAGCTAGATGAAAAGAAAGCAGGACGTGCAGGGGAGGTAAAAGTCACAAGCCTTGGGGCATCACATAGATTAATAGAAATGGGTTAATGTAAGTTGTAAGAGCTAGGTAGTGATAAGTCTGAGCTATCGGCCAAGTCATTTATAATTTATAATAAATCTCTGAATGGTTATTTGGGCAGCAACTGATAGAACAGAGCTGATCACTGTCCCGACAAAAGACTCCACCTACACCTGTGGGGCATTTTATTGACTGCTGAATGATGTAGGAGAGCCTAGATAGTTGTGGGTGGTTCTACCACTAGTCATGTAGTTTGGGGCTGTATAAGAAAACCTGCTGAGCAAGCCATAAGGAGCAAGCCAATAAGCAGCACTCCCAAGGCCTCTGCTTGCATTCTTGAATTCCTGTCCTGACTTTCCTCAGTGACGGAGTGTGACCTGAGAGCTGTAAGATGAAATAAGCCCTTTCCTCTCCACGTTGCTTTTGGTCATATGTTCATCGCAGCAATAGAAACCTAACAAGGACAGTCATGATGACCAACTCACACACCGTGGGTTCTAGGAATGAAATTAAATTCTCACATTTGGTAATCAAGTACTTAAGGACTGAGCCATTTCTCCAACCCAAATATAACCTACCTTTATGGCATTTCCAGTCATGAATGGAAAGAGCTTTTGGATTCTTTGGTTTCTGGTAATTTAAAAAAATATTCTATGGTATAGGTGCTCTCCCTCCATATTGTGTGTGTGTGTGTGTGTGTGTGTGTGTGTGTGTGTGTGTGCATCATGTGTCTGCAGTGCCTGAGGAGGCCAGAAGAGGGTACTGGATCACCTGGGAACTGGAGCCACAAATGGTTTTGAGTATCCCATGTAGGTAATGGAAATTTAACACAGGTTCTCTCTAAGAGTAACTGGTGCTCTTAACTGTTTAAGTAATCTCTCCAGTTCTGGTCTCTGTTAAATTTTAAACTTTTAATGTACTTTTTTTCTAGCACTTTTTATATAAGAAAAAAGTTCCTATTAAAACAGGAAGAAATAATTACCATTAGCGGTTAAAACTTAAATCTTTTTAAATCAATTAAAGTAAAAACTAAGTTTTATGATAGGAAGAAGACATAAAAGAGAGCAAATTTAGGTTACTTCAAACTACACCATTCCTTTAATTCATACGACTTTCACAACTCTATGAGAAGTCAGTGAAGCTACCAAAAGAAGATTCCAGAAAAGTACATGGAGACACTGAGGGAACTTTACCAGAGAAAGAAATGTTTGTTCTGCCAAAGTGTTGTATGCATCCCAAATTATAAAATCTCTCAGAACACCTGATTTATGGACAGGATAATGCTATGCCTAGCCAGGATCATTTTTAATAAAAAATCTCCTGGATTCATGCACCAGTCACACACAAACAATTCTCATTAAAACACAGACTGAACGGAAACCCAGGCTGGACCAGAAGAAGCACAAGGATATGTCACATCATTGCAAGGCTTCCTGTCAAACCAGTGCATGACTGGATACACATCACAACCCTGCTTGCTTGTGTTTAATCTTTTGCTGATGTATAATTTAAATATAACAAGTACCCCGGAACCATCACTGGAAACAGGCTGGTGAATAAATAAGCCAATATTACCATAACCACTTTGTAAGAAAAGTAGTAAACATGTAAGAAAGCGAGAAAAATATGATTTCCATATTTTTTCGATACATTTCTTCGAAAGAGAAGAAAGATGCCAAGAAGAAAAGTATGTGTTATTCCTTTTTAATGTAGAGTGGAATCTATGTAATTGTTTAGGAAATATGCTTATTACTTTTCCAACATATGATCAAAGATTTGTTCTCATGATTATAAACCCAAAGAATTGAGATGTATTTATACATACATAACAAACTTAACTAATATTTAATCCTCAATGGGCAAAAAAAAAAGTTTTGGCAATTTCAAATATCATAAGCAATATTTCTCCATGATACCATTTGGTACTTCTGTTAATAGTTTGGCATGTTGTCTTGTAAAAAGTATCCTGAAAATAGAAAACCATATTTTAAAAGTGACATAACTGTTTTCAGGGGGGTTAAGATGGCAAAAAAAAAATTAATGCCATCTACAGCTGACTTCATTCATTAATTTTCTTTTAACCAGAGACAGCAAAAAGAAGCAAACTTAATAATTAAGCATGCCACACAGAGAAAGAAATCTATGGAGAGAATATCTGCCACACGAATTACACCGTGGGGGCATTATTTATTATGAGAGATAATGCCTTCAAGATAACTTGAAAAGGCCATGGACTTTACATTTCAAAGCACTCTTCATATTATTTCCATATATAGGAAAAGCCGAAGAGAAATTCCTCTGTGCACACAGAAGTTGTGCCCAATAAGGGCTTGTTTAGAGTAATAGAGTAATAATTGAAGCAGCTTTTCTCTCCAGAGTAGAGATTTGGAAATTTTTTAATAAGAAAATTTGTATAGTAATTGGCTGCTATATCAATAGCATGATAAATGAAGTGGAATAAATTACCTGAAAATACCTTAGTATAGAACATAAAATTTAATGTATATTATCATATCATGACAATTGCCAGAATTTATGAGCTTCATAAACTTAGGAGTATTATCGCTTTATGTGTGCGTGTATGTGTGCATGTATGTGTGTGTGCTCTATATTTTCACCAAAAATAATATGTGTGTGAAAGAGAGATTTAAATGTTCTATACAATAAAAAGGCTGTGACCACAAAAGCAATATACATAAATGAAAACGCTTATTAAATGCAAAAGTTTAGCAAGCTGGCATCTCAAACAAACAAACAAAACAAAACAAGAGTGACCTGTGGGGGGGGGTGGGGAAGACAAAACGATTGCACTACGAGACTGTGTGCCCAGGCCCTAGAACCTCAGAGGAAGAACAGTGGAACCAACAGCAGAAGGCAGTGATGCCCAGGGCTGGTAGGTTACAGGGGAGCAACAACTCTTCTTCAAAAGGCAACACAAACAATGACCTTTCCATGCTCAGTGCATACTAAAAAGTAGACATGACCTGGTATTCAATCCTAAGGGAATGATTGGATATACAGACATACAGGAAGTCTATAACCTACCATCATGGCATCGAGGAAACATTGAAATGTTTTCAACATCCAACAAGAGAGAAACTAGAGATGCACTGTCCAGCATTAAAATGGTGTTCACTGAGAATGAAGGATATTGAAACCAAATGGAATAGTGTGAGATAAGAACCCAGGGCAGATCTGTAGCCACATAAGGAGAAAAAGCTGAGTGTGAGACACAGCAGGGCTATTAGGTAAGGCTGGGAATGAGGCATTGATGAGGTAGACAATAAATAAGCAAAAAGTAAATAGCAGAATGCCCAAAATGTAAAGAGAAATACTTATGTATCTTTAGTCCAAGGCAAACAATCCAGTACATAAGAATACACACACACACACACACACATACACACACACACACACACACGGATAGGGAAACTGAGGACCAAAATTATCCAAGTGGGTACTACTTTGATTCATAGACTACTAGTGGCTATACATTTCTCTTTCATGATTTGTTGGAATTTTCTAATTTGGCCGTCTGTTACTTTAAAAAGAAAAGTGCATATTACCATATTGGAAATCCAATGAAAATCATTTCCATTGCTATTGAAAATGTTACTTTCACTCTTCTAGTCGAGTATAAAATATATGGAAATTTTTTATCTTCTGACTAAATAGATTATTAGATGCCAACTGCTATTTTTTTGAGTCCCAGCTACTTTAAAATGAGATAAATAATATGTGCTCATTAGGAGAATTCAGAATCAAGATGATAGGGGGATTTGGGTGTTTAAGAGTCTCTGTTCAGAAGGGCAGAGTGGGCAGGCCGTGTTTAGAGTCCTGGAAATTCCACCCATCTGTCTCTATAGATATAGCAATAATAAGAGCTTCATTTGACACCATGTTTAGAGAACAGGGAGTCTAGCTACTCTGCTTAGCCGTAGATTTGTGTCATCAACCTGAGGGTTAGAAAGCACCTAGACACCCTGAGTGCAGCTGGCTCCATGCGGACTCGCAGCTCAGCT
This sequence comes from Arvicola amphibius, assembly GCF_903992535.2. Taxonomy (NCBI): domain Eukaryota; kingdom Metazoa; phylum Chordata; class Mammalia; order Rodentia; family Cricetidae; genus Arvicola; species Arvicola amphibius. The sequence goes on along the minus strand of NC_052057.2, from coordinate 27,751,582 downwards.
TGTGGTTTTGTACAATAGAGGAAAGCCCCATGACTCAGAGCATCCCTGAGTTCAGGGCACACTTTCTTTCTCCCAACACTGTCGCTTGGTCATCTTCCTAATGAGAGGGTACTGCATCCGGAGGATCAAGTAAATAAACACTTGCATACACTCTGGACATGTTTAACCTTGCCTGCCTAAAGCCCTACACAACTATAAAACACCATCTCAGGTCTCTGACTGCTACTCACCGTCTAGTTCATTATTGCTTTTCTCATTTCAGAGAGACAACAAAAGTTGACCGTGTCTTCTGTATCAATTTCGCTGTTTCTTCCCCCAGTACAAAATACAGAAAGTGGGAGACTGATTTGTTTGACGGTATCAATAACAGAAAAATTAAATACAGCTGTTCAGAGATACCAAATATCTAAGAGCCAGTGTACATGGGAAGATACCAGAGATAAAAGCAGCTATTCCTTTATAATATTCTGAACTTCAGCCTCTCCTCTTTATATTTCCCTCTTAATTTTAGAATCTCGTGATCTTTGCTGAACAACCTGGAATCGATTACTTACTTCTTCTAGTCTAGAAACCACATCCATTTTCTGCTTGCAGAATAATTTGAGAAATCTGCATTCCACTGTCTTAAGAGCAGTTTTATTAAATGCCACACAGGACTTGTCTAATGGTGACATTTCCCTACCAGCTAATTTCAAGGCTAAAATCTTGCCATAGTCACATTGTAGACCTGTGTGCTTTATTTTCTCAAATCAAATTTATCGTGGTTGAACCACGACAAGAGGCTATTCCATAAACTAAAACATGCAGGACCTGCCAATGGAAGATAATGCAAAGACAGATAAAGGAAGATAAATAAGAATAGAACTATTAATACAAGATGATAATACAAACACATTGAGACATTACTGTTTGTTCCAGAGAGAATGGGGATAGATTAAGAGCAGAATCAGAAGTAAAATGGAATCATGAAAAACCAGCAGAGCTGTCACTTTGGAAAGGCAAAACCTGGGATACCTACAGAAGCCCAGTGATATACAGATATCCCAAGCCTTAAAAAGCCACTTCACTTACAGAATCTTGCAATCCAATCTGCTCCTTCATTTTGTAGAAGAAGATACATCAGTTAAGTTTCAACTCTTCATATATGAATGCATATTTGAATGCTGTGCTTTAAAATTAAACTCATAAACAATTCTCCATATGGTACAATGTGACCTCTACAAAATATGAAAGTATTTGATTATAGCATTCACAACTCATATATACCAAGGCTGAGAGCTGGTAGGCCTTTCCCATGGGTAGAACTATATACTGTATCTACTTCTATAAAGAGAAAATGAATATAAGAAAAAGAAAGAAAATACAACACGCCAGCAAAGAGCCAACAAACTCAAAAAGCCATAAGCCTATTTCCTTAGAAAGCCAAGTACAAAAATATTCTAGGATTTTGTAAAAGAGCCACCAAGTCAAATATTGCAAATGATTAACTGAAAATGAGATAAACGCTGCTTCCTAGAGAGTGGCATTTCCAACAAGGGCGGCATTTACCTTGAGATAATGAGCAAATTGAACACTAAGTTAAGGCAAAGAAAAAGAAAGAAGTGACTCACTGCATACACAAACCCTGACCTAGTAATTCCTGAAGGTTGCAAATAGCTAATAGCATCATGTTGTTAAGAAAAATAAAACTCAAGCCTGGCGGGTTAGTGCACATCTTTAACCCTAGCATTTGGAAGGCAAAGGCAAGTGGATCTCTGCGAGTTTGAGGACACCAGGTCTAAAAAGTGAGTTCCAGGTCATCTGGAACTGCATAATAGGGAGACTTATCTCAAAGCACAAAATAAAAAAAAGAAAGAACAAAAAGAAAAAGAAAAATTGGATAGTCTATCATTAAATAAGTATCCACTGTAAGGATGGCACTGTCAAACATACAGATATATTATCCTCAGTTCCCACAATAATTTGGTGCGGGTCAGAGCACACAAACAACAGGTTAATAGCTGTAAAAAGCAAGATGGTAACTATTTCTGAAAGTTAAGACAAAGGGCTCGCCCTCTCTCCTATTATGCTAACTGTTGTAAATAAATAATGAGACCTAACTGGATTATTGAAGACATCGTCAGTAGTGCACGTTACTTCTTCAAAGATCCATTGCTACTTGGATTTATGCTTTTAAGAGACCCAATAAAACATGCAGAAACTAAAAATCTTCTAGACCACTGAGGTTTACCAGAAACTGTTTGTCTCCTGTAAGCCTATACCATAAAGAAAATAAATAGAATCGGGGATTCCTCACCAGAAAACATTATGGATTTCCTCACAAGTGATTCCTCCTGGCACACGCAGAGATCATGAGTCCTGTCCTGAGGTAGCCTCACTGAGTTAGATTCCTGGATACGGCCCTCCGTCTAAGGTCTAATAGACTAGTTCATTTCCCCATTCACCCACCTATGCCTCTAACCATCTTCTGAAGCTAACTCTGGCCACTCGGTATGGTTTCTTCTATCTCACCTCTTGGTGTGGTCCCCATGATGATCTGCTCTCCTTCCCACACTGTGCCATCTACATGGGTATGCTAGAGCTAAAAGGACACACACAGTCAGCTACCAAGCATCCCTCCCTAATAAACAAGATGGTGAGAAAGGACAAGGAACATAGATATCTAAGCCACAAATCAAAGTATTGTCAGAAGCAGAAATGGTATCTTGGCTGGTATGGTGGCCCTGTGTCTGTAATCCCAGTGCTGGGGAAGCTGAAGCAGCTACATTGTATGATCAAAACCATCCTGGGGTACATGCTGAAACCTTACCCTCCCCTAAAAGAAAACAAAAAAAGTCTGAAACATCTAGAACCCTGGCCATCTGATCCACATGGATCTTTGAACACAGCATCACTGTGAAGGTCACTATCCTGCAGTACCAATGGTCCACCAGCCTGTCTTCTGTCCTGTGCTCACAGTAATTTTTTCTTTGCCTATGCCCACCTTTTCCCTTAAATAGCAAAAGAATAAGAGATCCTTAAAGGATTTTGTTTGAAATGTTTCTAGACTCTAACCTAAGATTCTTATTTGATGGTAAAAGTCTTCTTTTCCCAAAGGCTTTCAAAATTGAGTGTGTGTGTGTGTGTGTGTGTGTGTGTGTGTGTGTGTGTGTGTGCTTGTGGTTAAGGCCATATGTGTGCAGATGCCCATGAAAGCCAGAGGGGCAGAGGATACCTTGGAGCTGGAAATGTTTGTAATTGTGATTCACTTGACATTCGTGCTGGGAACTAAACTTGGATCCTTTGAAACAGCAGCAAGCATTCTTAACCACTGAGCCATCTTTCCAGCCTTAGGGCTTTATCTATCTCACTAGATTGTGATACCTCCCTATTTCCAATAACACAAGCCATTAGCATGACTACTGACTTCTCTATACTCACACATCTAAAAGTAGAACTAGAATATCATAGAACTCAAGGCAACTTAGATATGAGCATGTCCCATTTTCCCAACTATAATGTCTAAAGAGTGTCACCAAACGAGAGTCCTTTCCATTTATATTTTGAACATTTCCATGACTAACCAAAGTCTCTTGTTTGGATACTTTTGAGTTATAAATTTTCTTTACAAATAAACTATCTCCTGTTAACTTATTTGCCCTTCCATTGGCAGAGAGAATAGGATGAACCTTTATCTCTAAATAAAGAAGCATCCTCAGCCCTGTATTTGTGAAGAACACACAGGGACACAGTGTTGATTCATCTTGTTGTCTAAGTAGGTGATGCTCTTTATTTTAGGGCAGAGATAGAGTGGTGATTATGTTGCGTTACCACATTCAATGTCACTCTGTCTCTTATAGCAATGGGACAAGTATAAAAGGCAATTATCAATGATGCTCTTTTATTACGATCAAACATGCAAAAGAAGGTTGAAGAATGTCCTATCACTGCAACTCCATTTAAACTCTGGTGTCACAGAAGAAAACCCTCTGGACTTGCCACTGGGTTAGTATTTTTCAGGCACTAATTCCCATGGCCCCCCAAAGACTTTCCTGCCTGCCAGTCTCATTGGCTGCTAGATAAGGTCCCAAGGCCTCATGATGCACGCTTACTGCAGCCCAACACCCACACTCCTACGCAGTGTCTTACACATTATTCTCTGAAACCAGTCACTCTTCTATAGTCTTGTGAATGCCAGTCACTGCCTCAGACACCTCCATTTCTCTGTTCTGCTTTTCACTTCCTCTTCTTCAGCAAAGATGCCTACTTAATTAGCACCGAAGGACAAGGATCACTTCTGCCTTTCTTTCCCCCCAAAGATTTGCAGTGTGTTAGAAAGCCTCTGAGCTCTAGAGCTAGAAAAATGTGGATTACTGCCCTAATCTTCTCACTGGCAAACTGCATGACCATAAGAATGCATACCACTCCTTTGAGCTCCAGCTTTCTTCCCTGAACAGGTCACATACCAAGCTATGAAAAAGAAAATCATCTGAGCTAAGAACCCTGCAACCCGTCTATAAGCCAGATTAAAATGCTGTTCATATATTTAATAAAGAACTAATTTTTAATCTAGGTATGGTAGCACACACCTCTTATTCCTAATCTTGGTATGTGGAGGCAGGAGTATTGCCCTGAATTCAAGGCCAACCTGGGCTACCAAGAGAATGCAAGACCAGCCTGGAAGATATAATGAAACCTGTCTCATATATATATATATATATATATATATATATATATATATATATATATATGTGTGTGTGTGTGTGTGTGTGTGTGTGTGTGTGTGTGTGTGTGTGTGTATCAAGATTTTATATCTTTGAATTATATAAAAATTCATAAGACTTTAGCTTGCATTCTCATGCAGTGTATTAGCTAGCTTCTTTATTGGAAAAAGTAAGAATAAAATCTTTAAAATACATGGTGTAGGCCCCTCAGACCAAGACCTTATTTCACAGATTCATAAAAGTATTTCTTGATAAAACAGTCAATCTAAAATAGGTAACTCTAGTCAAAATACAAGCAGTCCGCCCATTCTATCAGCATCATCAATCAAATGTGTGACAATAACTATCCAGGTATGAGCACAACACATTTATCACAAAAGAAAAAAAATGTCTTCCATGAAATTCCTTCTGACTCAGATGGGTGAGCCTGGTATCGCCATCCCCTCAGCCTTCTAACTATAAGTAGATGATTTTCTGATAGCACAGACAACATTCCAAGCTGATTATTAGGTCATGTGAGCAGAAAAGGCACCCCCTGTTCATGAAACAATTATGTTAATCCTTTAATTTTTTTCAGAGCTTATGCTTAAAAGGCATTCTAATCCTCCAAGAATATAGGTTTGGGTTGCGGCTAGTGTTTGTATACTACTTGTTGAGGTTATTAACATTTTCGAATTTCACATATGCTTCTCCACAACCTTGAGAAAAGCAAAACAGAGGATTATTACTTCCAATATTAAAGTGGCAAACACAGGCTCACCAAGCAATGTGAGGTGTGTATGAGGTCAAACAGCCCATTCAGGCCAGACAGGGCTTGAATTTTGATTGTCTGAACCAGCACTATTTACAATGACTCTATAGCAAATATAGTTCATAATAGTAGAGAAATTCCTCTTCCCCACTGGAAAGTCTTAACTTCCTTTGGTTTCTTTCAAGTTTATCCTGGGATTAGGTTATAATTGTGCCTGTACAAACACAAGGTCTTTTCTTTTCCCGAGTAGAATGATAAATGAAGTCAGTGTTTGAACAACTGGAAGAAATTATGAAAATAGTTTTGAGGCATGGTGTATGTGTGGACATAATGACTTTCTTATGTCATGACCTGGAGACGCAACGACATATCTGGCCTCTAACCATAAATAATCACATGAAAGATTGTTCTATTCTAGTGAGACTCTTAAGCAGAAGTGGGCCAACGTGATTGCCTAAGCAGCAACAGACCATAGGCTGGAGCTTACAGGTCTAAGAAGTTCGTCATGGATTACAACTCAGACTGTAAAACTTATTTCTGAACCACAGTTTGGGCACAGTTGCTTGACTTTCAAATGAAGACGTAGCAAAGAGTGAAGGTAGATTCTCTACATAAATGAGAACATGGATGGGGGGGGTTGTGAACATGTGACCTCAAAAATGGGAGACACGCTAATGGCTGACTTGATACTTCTAAATATGGAGGGAATGTCCACGTAGACTGTAGATGAAAACCGGAGTGGATGTGTGACTGTCACTATAGTGTGAGTGTCCAGAGACTCTGGCTGTAGAACCCCAAGTGTGAGATATTTTGTTCCTCGCTTGGGTAATAGCTACTGCAGTCAAGACATCAACAGCCACCCTACTTACATTGCTCAAACAATAATTTATCAAAACTAGAAACGGTTCTAAGTTACAAAGTGGCTGGTCAGCGTGCGCGCACACACACACACACACACACACACACACACACACACGTAAGGCAGAAAGGCAAAAAGGCAGGCCCAGAGCTTTCCCACCCACAGTCCCTAAACGGGGACGGATGGGTCTCTGTGACTTCACAGCCATCTCAGGGTACATAATGAGCTCCCCACTCCCATAGCTACATAGTGAGACTCCCCAACTCTAACTATAGCAGATATTATTAAGGTAGACTGATTCAAAGACAGCTCGTTTTGCTACATGACCAGCTGCTGGTTAAGATGGAACAGCTTCCTACTTAGGTTTCTAAGCTAAGTCAGAAACCCTCCTCCTTTCCTAGGCTCCCCAGGCCCTGTGCCTCTCTCTAGCCACTCTATCCACTCTACCAGTGGTGCTCTCTCATTTCGCCCTCTAAAAGAAACAGAAATTGGGTAAAGATAAATTAACCACTGTTATTGATCCCAAAATATGACTTTTTTTCTCTTCTGGATGTCAAATATAAACTTCAATGAGATTAAAAATAGAACTCAGAAATGACTGAACTGAAAGGAAGTGAGAACATTCAAAAGCATTCCCCTTCAAAACTCTGCTTTTTTTGATGTGGTTGGAATCCAAAAAAAAAAAAAAAAAAAAAAAAAAAAAGTACTGGGTCTCCCACAAAGCACTTGAAGGATTAATATCTGTTCTTTGATTATGCCATGAAAAAATATAATAATATAATCCTATAATTTCTGCACCACTTATTTGATGCTTAAGCCTTATATGAACAAAGGGTCTTGGAGCCAAATGTAATTTTTATGCATATGTGAAGCTAAGAAATGCAGGTTTTGATCCCAAGGTACATCAACCCCATGCTCTACTGGAAGAGGCTTCAGAGGTAGCAACAGCTAATAAAGGTACAACCATCTCTTCTTCCAATGTGGTCACACGCTGGCCTCTCTCTGCCTCAGTGGTCCCAATGATGGCATTATCTTTCTATTATGAAACACACTGGAACTAGAGCTACCAAACTTTGTGTTTATTCCCAGAGAAGCACAATATGGAAATATTTTAATTTAGGTAATAGTTATTTCAAAACTAAAGGACAGCATTCTCCTGATTTAAGATAAATCTAATGATGCATATTGATATTAATAGAGAAAAAATTTCATTTTTCCAAAGGGATGACCTTTTTGGACTTGAATGTAAATTCAGCTTTATAATTTGTATTACTTTTTAAGCTCATTACAATTTAAATTTTCTTGTATATCCTATTTATGAGAACTGTAATGTTGGGATAATTACCATACATTTAAAAGTAGTAAACAAAGGTTCAAACGTAATTTGCCTCATTGTGGGTTGAATCCTTAAAATCCTCTATTCAGAAATTCAGTTTTTAAGAGATTCACTTGGAAAATATGTTTGTAAGTCAAATTGGTGTAAAAATATGTTTTTTTCTATAAATTTATATTAAATGAGTCAGTTTTCTATAAAAACGGTTTAGAAACCCAAAGAACACCAAACATGAGGATATATAATAAAATCTGAATATATTATAGGATTATAAAATTAGAATATTTTGAATAAACAATTTCACAAACATTACCATAGCACACACACAGAAAACACTCTGCTATTTTCTAATGAGTTGTAATCTTCTAATTGAGCACATGAAGAGGAAGACCTAGCTCACATAAGGCTGGATCCTAAAAATGCCAAAATAAAAGATAAAAAGAACTCCAAGTTTATCTTCAGACTTTTCTCATGCAGTTTATACAAAACATTAATTTTTTTTTTTGCTTGCTTGCTTGTTTTGTTAACTTAAATCAAATTAGTGGTTTTATATACCTTGAACTTACAGGTCATATAAAACATTATAATAAGAAATAAAGCAGTCGGTACGAAATTAAATGCCTGTCTTAAAATTTTAAGAGTGTAACATCTGAACCAATTACAAACCTCAAGATTGTTTGGGGGACCAGTGTGGGCCAATCAAAGGGATTATTCTGCATCAGTGATCTCAGACTACTTTTCCCAAAGCAAGTTGCTCTTCTAAGTTATCATTGGTACAAGAAGTGATGACTTTGAGGTACCAATTAATATAAATTGGGAGCAGGAGAGATATTAATTAAATGTGACACTCTGATTATTTAAACCTTCTATTTGAGTTGATCATTCAGAGCACGGTGATGGCTTGTTCTTCAAAAGTGATGGATGGTATCAAGCTTTAGTGACTCCCTCTGTATCTGTGCTTCCCAATACTTCAGAAGGGAGGAGTAAATGATGTGAGAAGAACAGGAGAACAAGTCTGATAGACAGACTGGAGTAATCTCAGACCCCCAAGGTCAAAGCAAAGCAATCCATTTCTTTGCTTTCATCAACACAAGACATGATTTATCAATCGATGAACGGGATTGCAAACATTATACATCTAAATGATCTTTGTACTGTGTAACTTTTTGAACAATGATAGATTGTGTGATGTATTCCCTACAAAAGTAATGTCATGAGGCAAAATTCATTATATTCCCCAAAACGCATTTAAAAAAAAAGAATATGTCATCTGTCATTATTATTCCACATACCATATAGGGAGATTATATTTCCAAACTAGATTCCTAGGGGTTCTGTGCCCTTCATAGTCCAAACATTACGCATTAATGTCCTTGAAAATAGTATTCATATTCTAATACATTTATTATGTGGAGTTGGTCAACGAGTTACAGATAATTACTAAAGACAATATAAAACACCTCCTGATATTTCTTGTTTTGTTATAAAATTTAGTGGAGTTGGAGAGATGGCTCAGTTGGTCAAGTACCTGCAAACAAGCCCAGGGATTTGAGTCAGATCCCAGCATCTGTTTAGAATTCAGGTGTGGTGCTGCTGATGACAAGTCACTGAGATAAATGTGCCCCCGAAGCTCACCAGCTAGTCAGGCTAGCCAACCTGAGCCCCAGGTTCAGTGAGAGACTCCATCTCAGAAAAATGAGGGGGTGAGGGATTAGGGAAGACATTCAGTAGGGCCCTCTGGTGTCCATGGGCACACATACACACATCTGCATATGCCCCCGCACTGATTTTATAGAGGAAGAAGTATTGTTAACAAGAAAAAGTGCTATGAGAACATTTCTGAACTGTAACATAATGGAAATGTAAGCATAAATACTATTGTCAAGCTGTTCTCTCCCTCGTTACAGGACCTAAGGACTGTTTTATGAGGCATGCCTAGGATAGCTCAGAAATGAGCTCACAGTGTCATGTCAGGTATCTGGGAGATGTCTCAAAATGAGATTACGTGAGAAGAGTGGTCAGTGACATCATGCAACTTCACTTTTCATTGTACCTCCCTAGAATCACATTGCCTTGTTTCCACTGACTTAACTTAGTTATTGCCTTTTTCCCACCAGTTTGTGGAAGATCTGATTGCTCACATGGAGGAGGTTGTAAAAGGGCTATACCCTTGGCCGATGATTCATTGCACCAGCTGCCAGCAAGATGCATGTCTCGGCACACCTGGACACATGCACCGGTGACTGATTAGGAAACACATTTATCTTGGCGCATCGCAAAGGAGACGCAACCGTAATTACTCTCCCTTGTAATGAAAGGCATTCTGGAACCTGTGTCCACCTACAAAATAATAGAAAGTACGCTTTTGGACCAGATCCATATAATTGTGCCATCTGCTCTTGATACTTGGCTCTAAATATTTCCCAAATCATCCTGGTGTGTAAAAATAAAATGCAGTTTTGAAAAGACCTATGCTAACTGTTAAAATGGTCACACAAAGTCATTTTAAAATGGAATACTAATGAAAATGATCAAAACTCTGAGTTTCTTTGACTGATAAATATAGAACATTTCATTAACCTTCGCTATGTAGTTGAAAAATTTTGTGGATTTATTGTTTTTTTTTTTTTTTTAATTAAAGAAAATGACTATCCTGGCTAAGTTTTTCAGAGTCCTCTGAGAACTGACTTAACTAGGTATCCTGTGCAAAAGAAGAAAAAGGAATTAAAGCTTTTGTTATTCAACTTGTCTAATTATAATGACCCCAAAATTCTGGAGACTCTTAACTTGTGGTGTAGGATGTGTTGCTTTCATTGGTTGAATAAAGAGACTGCCTTGGTCTTTTGATAGGGCAGAAACTTAGGTAGGCGGGAAAGATAGAACTGGATGCGGGGAAGAAGAGAGAGCCACCCGCCATGAAGCTGCCAAGTCAGACATGCTGAATCTTTCCCAAAAGCCACAACCTCGTGGTGACATACAGATTATTAGAAATGGGTTGAATCAAGATGTGAGAGTTAGCCAAGAAGAGGCTAGATATAATGGGCCAGGCAGTGATTTAATTAATACAATTTCAGTGTAATTATTTCGGGAACTAAGCTAGCTGGGCTGTGGGACACAGCCCGCTTCTCCTTCATACTACAAACCTGTACTAAGAAATCCCGTAAATTAAGACCTTAAAGTGAGATGCTATATTAGGAGACTAGAGAGATTTCATGGCAGTTAAAAGTCTGTATCCGTATCTGAAACTGAGAGATGAAATACAGTTGAGGAAGAGGGGACTTCTTCACCCAAGAGCCACTCCAGGGCCATGTGTCAGGAACACATAATAGCAGTATGAAGTATTTAAAGACAAATACCCATACATACACATAAAATAGCAACAAGTGCCTAGCAAATGCATCTGTCTAAACTGTCAACTAACTAAACCTAGAACATGAACTGTGTCCGTAACACTGACACTGTGATCTAGAACATGTCTACAAACCATAACTTGCTATTTCTTCATAATAAATATTCTCTTACATTAGATTTAGCAATCAGTCTCTTTAAAATGTTTTAGCTTAGAAGGCTCCCTGGACCTGGGAGGAGTTGGGAGGACCTTGGACTTAGCATAGAGTGGGGAACCCTGATGGCTCCTTGGCCTTGAGAGGGAGGGAGGGGAGGTATGGGTGGAGGGAAGGGGAGGGAAGGGGGAGAAGGAGGGAAGGGAAGGGGGAGGAGGAGCGGAGGGAGGGGGGAGGAGGAGGGAAGGAGATGGAAATTTTTAAATATAAAAAAAAAAACCATGAGAAAAAAAATAAAATAAAATGTTTTAGCTTTAAATGCCATACTAAGTCTGAGTTCTTTGATTCACATAATCAGAATTCAATAAATACTGCTCATAAAACCTAGTACAAGCTGTCCTTTCTCTGGGTTGCAACATACGCACTAAGGAGCCCACAAAACTAAAAGGACAGGCCCACCTATTAATCTCTATAATCCATGTGCTTATAGTCACGAGGTAGCTTGCTTATCATCTCCAAGAAATGTAAGAACTTCTTCCTGAAATATTTACTCTACTTTTAATATCAGTAACAAATAAAAGTAGTCTTATAAATTGACCATATTTCTTAATGAACTGGTCTTCTTCATCCTGCAATTACATATTGGTTTACATAGCAGTTGAATCACATACTATGAGGCATCATGTTAACTTCCATTGTGGGCCTGTGAGTTCTAAACTCTGATATCTCTGATACTTCGCCAAATGCAACCAGCTAACCATCTCCCAAGATACCCAGGGTCATAATTTGATTTCATCCTACTTTGAACGGTCAACCTGTAGGCAAACTCTCTGATTCCAACCTGTTCCACAATGGTATACTTTCTTACCGCCATACTTCTGCTTTTTCCAACAGACCAGAGTGTGCCCTCTCTCTCTCTCTCTCTCTCTCTCTCTCTCTCTCTCTCTCTCTCTCTCTCTCTCTCTCTCTCTCTCTCTCTCTCCCTCCCCCTCCCTCCTTCCTTCTCTCTGTAACTGTCTGTCCCTCTCTCCTCTTTCTCTCTCCTCTCTCCTTCTCTCCTCCCACCCCCAACTCTGTTTACCTAGGGACACTTACTTGAGACTTGAACAACATGTCCTAGAATAAAGCTAAGAACATCTCGTTTTCTCTTTGCTAGCTGACACTCTGCTGTTGTGTCAGTCACACCGTCACACTTTTGTTTCCACACTTCCATTCATGGAGAACACAGTAAAAGGCTTGACGATGAACCTCATTCATCCTAAAGAAGGTGCTTAGCACAATGATTAGTAGATGGCCAATGTTGAATAAAAGCAAGATGAGTTAAGTATCATTATATTTTTAAATTTTTTCTTCTTTCATATATATATATATATATATTCTATACAAAGCCCAATGTTTATTCACAAATCGTGAAAATAATTTTGCAACCTATTTTGACATGTTTGATTAACATCAAATCATCTATCATTTTTTTAAGGAAGAAAAGGTAAAAAATAAATAAATGAAATCACTGAGCTCCCAGTTTTACAAGTTCCTAATCTTTCAGTTACTTCACAAAGTTTCCATTCATCATGTTATTCTCTCTAATTACAGAAATACTTTTAAGGAACATATGGAAGTAATCATCTCTTTTAATTCAAACTATACTTATAAAGAGTTCACATTATATTATATGTATATGTTTACATAAGATAGGTTTTATAAAAGATGCCTTTATTCTTTCCTGCATTCAGATTACTAGGCAATTTAGCATTGAATATTGTATATGATCATTTATAATGTATTTATTATATTAACATTGATATAAAATATATATTTGTGAGAGGATAATTTATTGTGAAAATTTAGGTCAGTTTACCTAAAAGAACAATGACAACAACAACAGTGAAATTAACCAATCCACATTGGGTTTCCTCCTCAAGCCTATGACTCGATTAGAAAACTCAAATTTTATTCCTAACAAAAATCTTATAGTAAATGAAGTTACTTACTTCTCAGGATTTTCGACTTCTTCGGTAATAAAGTTGAGGTAAAACCTGCATTAGAAGTAAAGAAACAACTATTAGTACATTTTACCACCATAATCCAAAGATTCACATGTTAAACTTTTTAAAATCAAACCAAGAATCATGAAAATTACATAGAAATGTATGCAGAAAGATGCAAATACAAAACCAGTCAGAACTCCCACAGAACACTTTCTGCTAAATCATAGGGGAGGCATTAAAACGTGTAAGACATGATGGTGATGACAGGGGAAAGGCTGTAATCTGTATGACATGCTTCACAGGACGGCTCAGAACAGCCTGACACAATTCCAGGAAAGGGCACCAGAGCTAGAAGAGCAGGGCCAGCCGTGAACTAAGGTTGAGGAAGCATTTCCGGAGGAAGTTCCTCCCAAGCTGAACCTTCAAGAACGAACATCATTTACCCTACTGAAGTGTTATGAGGCCATTCCAGCCAAGGTTGACCTGAAACACGGAGTGTACCATAATGACTACACACAGGGGAAGGAGGAATGCTATAGTATTCAGTCATACAAGTGTGTAAGAAAGCCTGAGGGGACAAATTAAGTATTAGGTGGCCTGTGCTTCCTGAAAATCTAAATTTAGAGTTAGAAACAAGAGGGTCCAAATTATACGAGAGCAGACTTGTAGGCAACTGCTATTGACTTCCTACACAGAGCACAGCATACAAGTTAGGGACCAAAATTTCTAGAAATGATAGTGTATTATATGCCTCAAATTTTCTAGAAGAGAAAATTCCAAATATTCTACCACAGAAAATTAAAAACTATATTTTGTTATTGAAATGTTAATTACTTTGATTAATTATTTCATGTTCCATTCCTAACCCATAACCTAATTTCTTTGTACCTCAGAACTGCATACTATTTGCCAATTTATAATTCTAAATTAAAATAAGAAGATTAAACCTTCCATTCATACTCCTTCCTTTAGAGCCACTGCCAGTGTTTGCCCTATATAACTAGATCCATAAGCCTATATAAGGGAGGTCAGTCTCTGGTCTGTTCAAGTAGTTAATTGTAGATACATTGTTACTACACTGTCCATCAAGAAAAAAAAAGTAAAGAATTTTGAACATTTCCCAGGTCCATGGTACTTTTCTGGGAAGTACATGTGAAAAGAAACATTTTAGGCACAAAATATTTTGCTTTCATTGTCAATGGGATCTCAAACTCTTACCCTAATGCTGGGGCCTGAGGAATTCTGAAGGCTTTCTTGACAGTGAGTTTCTCCCAGCCCACACAGATGTAGCTAATGCTGTCCATCCTTGATTTCATTTTCCAACTAAAAGGGACTGCTGGAGGCCCTTTAAGCCCTACTAAGTTCTTCCTAAGCCTCCTCAAAAACAACATTGAAGGAAATTAAGAATCCTCATGAGAACGTAACAACAGAAACTTGCTATATCTGCTTTCCATAAGCTCAGAGAACTCTTACAGAATAAAAGTCATGCATTCTATGGTCATTAGATGATGTGAGATTCCCCTCTGTATGCTGTGAATACCATTGGATAATAAAGGAACTCTCTTGGACCTCTGCAGAGAATAAAGGTAGGTGGGGAAAACTAAAGTGGGTGCTGGGAGAAGAGAGGAGGAGGTAGGGAGATGCCATGTAGCCCTGCAGGAAATAGATGCTGGAACTTTACCCAGTAAGTGGCAGCCATGTGGTGATACACAGATTAATAGAAATGGATTAAATTAATATATGAGTGTTAACCAATAAGAAGCTAGAGCTAACGGGCCAAGCAGTGATTTAAATACTACAGTTTCTATGTGATTATTTTAGGTCTGAGCTGCTGAGCAGCCAGGAACCAAAAAGCAGCCTCTCCCTCAACAACACTTAGGTACTAAAATAGCCTCTTACATGGCTCACGGGATCACAGATCTGAAAGTCAAATTTTCTTCTCTCTAAAAACACCCAGAATATTAGCCAATATCACCTGCCACATGCTTAAAGCACCTCGCAGAGTACAAGAAAGGTAAGGAAGTGGGTTTTGCCCCATGTTTGTGACAATCCTATCTGAATTCACTAGTCAGTGTTCGAGAACAAGCTGGCTACAGCCTTAATGACAGCTTCCACAAATCAATATTAGAAATACATTGACTGAAGAAAATAAGGCTGATATAAAAGGGCACACACACACACACACACACACACACATAGAACTAATGATACATTTTAACAACTAGAAAGTTAAATTTCTAAGAACAGCAGAGTGTACATGTAGCAGAATGCATGCAACATTGTTAGTACAGGAAAAGCAACAGTGAGTGAGATCCTTACTATGTGCATGTTCCATCTTCCACCATGTAATGCAAGACTGGCTGGAGGAATTATTAGTGTGGCTGAGCTACTATTCCTGCATTGAGTGTAGCAGAGATAGTGCTGTGGAATGTGCTATTTGAGACAGATTTGACAAGTGCATTAGAAGCCTGTGGCAACAGGAAGTACAGTAAACAAATGCAAATCAATAGGCAAATATATAAATAACACTCAAAACTGAACAAATCATGTGAATTAAGGAATAGAGCCAGGTTTTGCATGTCAGAGATAGCCAGTTACTCCTTAATAGTTGATGAACTGTTTAGTTTTTTTTCCAATAACCTTAAGGCAAGGAGGGGACTATTTGTGAAAAAGAATACAACTTCAAATATTTTTCCATAACCCTAGGGAACAGAGAGAAGGAAAGTGGTTAGGTGTAGTTTGTAGGGAAGAGGAGGACAGCAGATCACTTGAGTGCAGGGGTCCACACACTGTGGGACGTATACCTTGATATCTGTCCACTCACAGTATGGGATGAAGGCCACAGTAGTCCGTTTCCCCTGGTTTCCTTCTCAAGGCCCTGGAGAATACTTACAAAGTCTATTGTCCCGGGTTTTCTAGGACTGTGCACAAACTACACAGTTGACCCTGCACTGCAGCACCCAGCCTTGTACATGACTCTTTAAGGAAGAAGATTCTCGAGGTGAGATCTGATACAAAGGCATACAATAACCGTGCTTTGGGGAGACTAAATCCATTGAGGATCTGATTAAAGAAGGCAACAAAAGACAGTGAAAACCAATTTTCTATCACACGGTGAAAAGAGAGAAGAAAAATCTCACCACGCTGGACTTAGCTTTGGACCCAGATACAGGATTGAAATTGGTTGACTTCCCCAAGGCCACGGGCGAACTGGCAGATGTATTTCTCTGAATGCGGACATTGGCAATAATGTGAAAGTTGTTCTGACCCGACTCTGTGACCTGACTGAGTTAATGATTTCTTTTCCCCTAATCATGTTTCAGTGATGGGATTTTTATCATTCTGGATAGGTTCTGTGCTCCTTAGAGCCAAAACTTTACTCCGCTCATGGTCCCCAAGGGTTGGTGGTATCTTTTTCCTATTCAGCCTAACAGCTGGAGGTGACTGCTCTTAGAGCAAGGTATCCAGGACAACAGAGGGCTAGCATGCTGCCCATCCAAACAGGTAGCAGCCTGGCTTGCAACTCCTGACTATAACTACTTTGCTTTTGTCTCACTACAAAGCCTCCACATTGGATTTGTTTCTCACATTCATTCATTCTTCCTTCCTTCCTTCCTTCCTTCCTTCCTTCCTTCCTTCCTTCCTTTCTTCCTTCCTTTCTTTCTTTTTCTTTCTTTCTTTTTTCTTCCCTTAGTCAAATATTGTTCTACAGCAATTCAGGGAGTGGTAGCCATTTGCAGTCCTAAACTGATAAGTGTACAAGACAGTTTTGCAATCATGTCAAAAGATGGAGAAATTCACTGGGCAGCGGTGGTGCACACCTTTAATCCCAGCACTAGGGAGGCAGAGGCAAGCAGATCTCTGTGAGTTTGAGGCCAGCCTGGTCTACAGAGTGAGTTCTAGGACAGCCAAGCCTAGCAACACTGAGAAACCCTGTATAGAAAAACCAAAATAAATAAATAAATATGCAGAAATTCTGATAGCAAAAGTTGTTCTTACAACACTCCTGTGTTTGAGACCCATTTCAGACCCCACTTCGATCCATTTGCATGGAAATAACATTTGTACCTCTGGAGTGCCAAACCACAGACTCTTTCTTCTTCCGCTTCTGTTTTCTGAGACTGAGGGCCATAGATTAATAACCAGATCAATCCCCCTCTTCACAAAGCACCATTAAGCCATTATAACAACCTATAAAGCTAAATCGTTCCCTGTCATCCTCTGGCTAAGCCACTTGGATCACATAACCTCTCATTTACAATCCTAGACTTACTTTCTAATACTGTGACTGAACCCTCAAGAACACACACACACACACACACATATACACACACAATAGATGATTCTTGGCTCTTCAAGCTTGGGTGAAGGCACAAGAATTATTCAGGGGGAAAAGGTATAAATCAAATTTCCTGTAAACCTCCATCATAGGTGAAAACAGTGGCGCTTTGGACTTGGCATCAGTAAAATACAATATTAATAAGATAAGTCAAGATGAAAAGAGTCTTTTTTTCCAGAGAAAAATCAACCGCCCCTCAAAAACCTCAGAAGTGGAGAAAATTGGCGGTACATGAAGCAGGTGACCTGAATATTCAGTGCCGGGTGGTGGTGGAGTGAGGGTAAAAATGTTTTAATATTCCGTGGGAACAGATGCATGGTGCTCACAGGCAAAAGAAACTCCATTCAACAGAATTAATCAAATCTGCCTTGTGAAGATCACCGCATCCCACATTCTTGACAGAGTACAACAGGCTCCCAGCACCCAGCTGGAGCTGAAAGCTCTTGTTCCCTCCCCTACTTTGCTCTGGGGCTCCCAGGGACCCTCGCTGTGGCTTGGCTGCTGCCCCAGGGCATGGAGCCCTGAACCAGGCTCAAAAGACAGAAGAGTTGATTTTGCCTCTACCACTGTGATCACACTCAGTTCTTTTCTCTGCTTAGCACCACATTGTGCTTTGAACAAAAGTGAAAAGACTTCAAAACCACTGGGATTCGAAACCAAAGCGTGCACACAATGGCTGCAAAAATCTTCTTCGGATATACAAATAGTTTACACTGATCTTCTTATGCTGTAACCTAATAACCTTCAAACACATTTCACTTCAAAGCTATGCTAACCCTATGTAGCTATACTCTGCTGATTGCCTTCTAATGCCGTATTTTCACAATTTCTGAGATTAATAGAGTACATATGCTATTTATTTTGGAATGCATTTGTATATTCCCTGAAAGGTAAGATACAAAAACAAAAAAAAAAAAAGGAAAAAAAGAGGCAGAAAGAAGAGAAAATTATATTCATGTTAGATACATATTTACACAATTTTTGAGATAGCGAAGTTTCTTCATAGTATGTTTAGGTTCAGAGAGTGTTATCACATCTTTAACTACCTGTTTTATAAATAAGGAAAAAAGAACTATTACAATTATTTACTCCAAGACTATGAAAATTATTCTTCCTGCAATGATTCTAGTGTTTTGACAATATTGTTGTACCTAGTGGGGTTTCTGGAAATAGTCATTTCAACTAAAGCTTTCAAGGTCAATAAAATTTAGTCGCAGGAGGTTCCTTTTGGATATTTGGTCACTGTGACTCATGGAACTCACCAGAACACTGCTGCCCCAGGGTGAGGGGGAATCACAACAGACAGGCATGAAGGAAGTAAGCACATCCATGGCGTCACGGTGCCAAGCATCTCTGTTACCTGTTTGTGTTTTCACCTACTGAAAACATTGTAATGAAATGTGTCTGGACCCTTGAATATGCCCCATATTTGACCAGCTGACTTCATTATTGTGATTTCTCCTTCCCTGTCATTCTCATATGAACCATTCTGATCTTCTGAGACTATCTCATTTCTACATCTGAATTGTTTCTTCCTCATGATAGGGTAGACAAAATAAAAATCATCAACCGCTGTCTATAAATATCCTTGGTACGCTTGCACCAAAGCCTTTTGACAGGGCAGGTACTAACCCTGAGTTTCCCATGACACTATCTTGTCCTCACTGATGAATAATTAGAAGTAATGCATACTGGCTGCTAAAACCCAGCATCTGTTTGTTCGTTTTTCTGCCACTGAACTAAATCTAATAGCAACCGTGACTGTCTGGGGTCTCATAAAATGACACCGTAAGTTAAAGACTTTGCCACACTGAAGGAAATTGGAAGGACAGCGGAAGAAGGATCTCTTTCTAGTATCCTCCCACCTTTCCTTCATGCTTCTCTTTCTTCCCTCCCAGAGTAAACTGCAGAAGCTAGAATCTGTGTTCCCTAAATGCTCATGGAAACTGGAACCTCTCTCCGCAAAGCCAAGCGTAAAACCTAGAACTACGGCTCTCGCTTGCTCCTGACTTTCTGCAGAAAGCAGCTGCACAGTTCTCTGCTCCACCTTGTCTCATAATACATCCTAAGAGTCTTGGTTGAGAGAGGAAATGGTATACAAAGAAGTCAAGGAGAATCTAAACAAACACGCACTCTCCCTCCAGGTTATTACCATTGCATTATATCCTTTGGTCATAAAAAATATTTTTCCTAGCCGGGCGGTGGTGGCGCACGCCTTTAATCCCAGCACTCGGGAGGCAGAGGCAGGCGGATCTCTGTGAGTTTGAGGCCAGCCTGGTCTACAAGAGCTAGGTCCAGGACAGGCTCTAAAAAAGCTGCAGAGAAACCCTGTCTTGAAAAACCAAAAAAAAAAAAAAGAAAAAAAAATATTTTTCCTGACCTTTTAGGTCTTCACTTATGAGGATTCCATGTTATTTGAAACTTTGACTAAATAATCACTGTGCACGTGATATAATGAAAACCTAGTTGGGAGGAAACGTCTGATGGTTTCATTACTCATCACTAGAGTCAAAGCTGACGCTCCTATGATAACAGACAGATTAACAAGAGAAAAAGACAAATGGAGTAATTTAATAAAGTATCTGGGGATATCAACTTACCAACCAGCATATGCATACATCCCATAATAAAAAGCCAAGGGCAACCCCATTAGATTTGTATCTCTTCCTGAAAATGCATTTTCAAAGTGCTGTGTGTGCCCTGGAATTAGAATACAAGGATTTTTAGAGCTTTGCAAAGAATTGGTTATTATTTATCACAACCCTATACACAGTTGGGAGATGAACTACCCTGTTCTGACTCTCTGTTCATGGCCAACTCTATCTATTAATACCACACCCAAGGTAGAACAGAAATCTCAAACACACACTTGTCACCTAGACCATTTTCAAGTATTGTTGCACATGACCAACCTGATTTAATGGGGTACTTAAAATAAGTAACTCCATCTCCCTTGCTTGAGTGTCTTCTGTTTTAACCATGACAGTTGACTAAAGCATCTTCCATTAAATTGAAGTTTTAAGGATTTGGCAAAATTCTTAGAAGATAACAATGTGTCGTGGTAGAGGATGAGAAGAAATCTTGAGTGAGCAGGCATTAAGAAATGCCTGCACTGTCTCCTACATCACGTCACTTAGCATCCGGCTTTAACCCTATAGTCTGTTTATTCGACACACCTGCCTTCTAAAGCAGGGAAGGCTGAAGACAAAATCCATCATCCAAACCAAAAAAGCTTATTCATATAAAGGTTCCCTGGACCACAGTCCTGCCCAGTCACAAGAGTTTCTGTTGCCAATGTCACCCAGCAGCATAGTGTACCTAACTGTGAGAAGCCATTCTACCCAAAGGGCTTTCTTTATAGAAATAACTTATTGATATTGCTTTGGTCCATGCCACAATTTCTTCTAGAAAAATGAATAAAAAACTAGACCAAACCCCAAACCACGTTTTACCAATTTTGGCATCAACTTGGAGACTTTCTCCCCCTATTTTGTGAACAGTAAGTACCTTTTTCTTTTAGTCTTTTGGGTAGTTTAAGAGATTACAAAATCAGATTTTGGTTAGTAAGTACAGATTCAAAATTAGTACCAAAAAGTATCTGTGGCATCCAGCACCCCAAAAGAAAAACAGCAAATGATATTATTTAGGTAGTAAATGCTCCTGCTTAAAAAATGACTTTTAATAAGTAACAAAAGGGGGCTATGAGGGCAGAAGGTGGACGATATATATATATATATATATATATATATATATATATATATATATATATCGCTCTCTTATAAGTCAAATATCAGCTAAGGCTCACATCATGAGACAGAATTCATAGTGACAGAACGTGAGGGTGGGGGTCAAGATGAACATGTTTGTGCGACACGAAGACTGATATTTTTCTCAAAGCAACCAACTTCTAAATGTAGTTTCATGAAAACTTGACAGGGTAAATCAGAAATGCCCATTTTACTGAAATATTTCTGTGCCTTAATAGAAGGAAATTGTACAGACTAAGTGAGATTCAGAAGAAGAAAAACGAACATCTGTTGGGACTTAAGCTACTCAGCTCCTAAAGGCATGTGCTACTCTGGTAGAGGATCTGAGTTCAGTGCCAAGCATCCACAACAGTGGTCACAGTCACCTGCTGCGCTGGCTTCAGGGCATCTGATGCCCTCGTCTGGCCTTTGCAGGCACTTGTGCTCGTGTGCACATGACCATTTGTAGATACAAACATGTATACACACACACACACACACACACACACAATTACAAATAAAATATGTTTTAAAAGAAAGAAATATCTGTTGAGTACTTGTTTATGGCCCGTGGTCTCCTTTAGCCTGAGAAGAGAATATCCTTCAGAGTGTGGCAATTAGTAATTAATAAGAGAACAGATCTAAACTGTAAAGACTAGGCCACAGTTCTTCGAATGAGCCTCTTTGAGAGTTTTGCAACCAGGCACATTGTTTCTGAACTTCGGGAATGTTTTGGATGCAAAACACAGGCCTTGGGAAGATGAAAGCGGTATTCAAAGGGCAGCTCCAGGCTTCATAAGTGAATGCACAGGCTACTTTCAGAATCTGGTTCAAGTAGAAATAAATATATCACACTTATCAGTGATCTTTTTCTTCCTGGGGTCTCAGAAATGTGGAAAAACTAAGTGATTGGGATACAAATTCTAAAATCTCAATTTCATAAAATTTCATAGTAATAAGGAAAATATGTCTGGTCTCCAAAGTACTAAAATATGCTTCAATGCAGTAACATCCTAAGGGAATTTCTCTGTTGTGTAAGAAGCAAGAATTAGGGTGGGCCTATGTTCTGAATGCCATAGCAATAATTAAAATATCACCGTATTGTAACAGACAGGAAAGATTCAGGAGTTTCATCTGGCCTCTGTACTCAAGGAAATGGCAATGCAGTAGCAATTGCTAAGTATGCCCTACTTTGCACACATACATTAATGAGGGGTCAGAACCAACTGCAGCATATAAATACTTATCGTATTACACGAAAAAGGAAAACCCAGAAATCAGCCATATGTAGAAGGCCTCGGGACTCTTCCTTCTTCTCCTTTCCAGAATCTGAAAGGCTCTCTACAGAAGACTAAAAGTCAGCTCAGAAGATGAAAGCACCGAGAGAGAGTGGACCATTTTGCCTCCATTCATAGTGGATGTGAACTGGCCAGCTCCACAGAGACTGGGGAGAACTGGGACCACAAGCCCACATCTCACACACCGGCCCTACTGTTCAAATGATTCATTGTGTTTACTCTGGGGCAGAAGTTTTGGGATTCAATGAAAGCATTTTCCTGGCATGATTCTGAGATTGTCCACCAGGCTGGTTAAATGGACAAGAACAGTTCCCTCTCCCAGCTAGAGTGAGCAAGTTCTTGGTGTTGGGTGCCTCCACCGATGGCAATGATTTTGCTGAACTTTGTCACTTCCTTGTACGTTATGGCAATTCCTCCTGCAGGGTCATTAAATTTCTCTATAACTTCCTTTCCTTGGAACTGACAATGTCAATGCAGACAATACTTAGCATGCCCACATGATAAATCATGTCTTTCCCATTGATTTGCTCTAATCATTTCTTGTTATTTATAGAAGCAAATTCAGGCCCTTTTTCTCTTCCAGTCATTTCCACCAAATCTAAGCAAATGCACATACCATCATTACTAGGCCAACCCTAACTCTGTGATAGCGTTCCTCAAATTCTTATCTTAAGTAGGAAGTTCCATGACAAATAAATCCAGAAGTTGCCTCATTTCTTCAGAAATACAAATTTACAGAGAAAGTAATGTAACAATAAGAACTAAGTTTTGTTTCCATCAGTTGCTGGATGAAAGTTCTATGGTGATATTTAAGATATTCATCAGTCTGACTACAGGGCAAGGCCAGTTCCGGCACTCTCTCCTCTACTACTTAGGGTCTTAGCTGGGGTCATCCTTGTGGATTCCTGGGAATTTCTCTAGTGCCAGGTTTCTTGCTAGCCCCATAATGGCTCCCTCAATCAAAATATCTCTTTCCTTGCTCTCATCTCTGTTCTTCCTCCATCTCTACTATACTGTTCCCTCAAGTTCTCCTCCCTGCTTCCCTTCTCCCCTTGTCTTCCCCTTCCACCCTCCTTACTCCTCCCACCCCATGCTCCCAGGATTTATCCCTTCTGCTTGGACTGGCTGTTTTGGGAACCTGTTCTCTTTGCATGGATACCTTGCTCAGCCTAGATATAGTAGGGAGGGCCTTGGACCTTTCCCAAAGCAATGTGCCTTGCCCTCTGTGAGGAGTGAATGGGGTAGGGGGGTGGAGAGGATGGGAGAAGGGGAGGAAGTGGGAACTGGAAATGAAATGTAAAATTTAAAAAAGATAGATTGTTTTATTTTAAAAAAATAAGTAAATAAATAAATAAATTTGAAAAAAAATCCTAAGTTTTGCAACTCTTTTTTTTTGTTGTTGTCACATAGGATCTTGTTTTTAAGGATGTCAGTCCTACGCTTCACCGCTCTTCTGTGGACACTCATCTCAGAGCAAGGAAACACAAATGAGAAAATAGAGAATTATTAGTCATCTTCCATCATTTTCCAGAAATGTTTTTATCTTTCACATTTGTTGCTATTTTTGCAAAGTTCTGAGATGCACACAAAGGGTGTGTTGATCTGTACTTAAAGCGATAAAGCAAATTTATTTTTTTCTGTGTTTTTCAGAGGAGGGAGGTGGGTTTTTTTTATCTCCTTGGGTTTTTGCTCTAAGCAATTTTAATTTATACCAAAAGAATTCTCCGACCCCTTATTTTTGTTGCTTGGTCTACTCTTAATCCTCTGGCTGCCATTCGGCTATAAATACTAACATACCCTCAGTGCAGCCTTTCAAATCAATTAGATGACAGGACAGAGTTTAAGTTCCACAAGCGAAGACTAATTAAGGATTCTGCTAGACAAGCAAAAGCCAGTGTTGGAAGAGACCAGAAGCAGAGACGCAGTTTAAAACGCATTTACTTTTCAGTCCATACCTTTAATTAGCTGTAT
The DNA here is from genome assembly GCF_903992535.2 of Arvicola amphibius. Classification (NCBI taxonomy): domain Eukaryota; kingdom Metazoa; phylum Chordata; class Mammalia; order Rodentia; family Cricetidae; genus Arvicola; species Arvicola amphibius. Next base: position 27,727,091 of record NC_052057.2, on the reverse strand, counting down.
CACTCCAGGGACTATAATTATCAGAATCGCTGTGAGCTTGCAAAAGGTTAGGAAAATCTGGATCCGGGCACTCCAGCTGACACTCATGCTATTTAGGACCATCACCACAGCTGCAAACAAAAGGACAACGTCACAAAAGGCAAACCCCCATGAGCACATCAGTGTCTTAGGCCCTTTGTCAGTAGAAATGTGATCTATACACCCAGAGTGCTGGCATGAACTACCAGAACCTAGGAAGTTCGGAATCACAGGCTCTACCCCAGATCCAGTCTCTCCTCTATTAAAACTGTTCCTTGATATACATTCAAGCCTGAAAAGTTTAGATAAAACTCCTGCACAATCAGAGAACCTGTTTTGTTTCTTCGCACTTCGATAAGAATAAACATACATTGCAGTGTGATACCAATAAAGTAATGAAGAATAAAATAATCTTCATTCTAAAGTTATCCCGTGCATTGCGTTTCATTCTGAGGTCATCCAGTGGGCCATGGCAGTGTAGCATTTCACCCCGAAGTCATCCAGTGGGCCCTGAGAGGGTTGGGTTTCATCCTGAGTCTTCCATCAGGTCATGAGAATGCTGACTTTGACTCGGGAAAGGGTAAGAAGTGCTATGTATCAGGACCAGCCCGACCAGTACTCTTGGTGAACTTCCTCCCTGCTTTCCAAATAGATAATGAGGGGTGAGTTTTAACTACCCTACAAGTGTTGACTATTTGATCAAAAAATTTGGGGGGATTTTTTTCAAAGTAGTATGCACAGTGGGTCTGAAGCCAAGAGACTTTCTTCTTCTTAATGATAATGTTGACAGTTTCCCAAGAACCCACCCCTATCCACATCAAGGACAGAACAATGGCTGTTCATTCAGACACTGCCAGCAATCAGCTCTATCCCTGGCCCTGGTAGATAGCTAATATATTTTTGTTGTATGAATACATGTATGAATGAGTAAACAGGGTTATCAAAAATGTTAAGGAACAGTTTTAATAGTGATGTTCTAGGTTTTCCTTTTCCTATCTAATGGAAAATCTAGGGCTATTCTACACAGTGAATTTCAACTTTATGTTCTTGCAAAAAAGGTAGTAGGCACAGTGCAGCCAAAAGCAGTTGGCAACTATTTCATTCTGGACACATATGGTTTTCATCAATAAACATTTTTTTCTTTTTTTGTAAAGACGTATTCTCCCTTAGCAAAGATTTTTAAAATGTATGAAATTATTTCTCAGAAATTTAAAAATAAAACACTAGCAAAATTCTTATCATTCAAATGTGGAGAGTCAGGAGTTGTCAGGATGCTTCCCTTATATAATATAATCATTTCCTCAGTTCCCTGATTAGGAATTGCTGCAGCATTAGCAATACACAATAACTAATGGGAAAATTAAAGCAATCTATACCCAAACAGAACCTAATTAATGTACATTCTTTCAATGGTCTTGGGCAGCTATCTAAAATCAATATCCAATCAATTATGTATTACATGCAAAGGTGTTTATAGCAGCTACTGACCCACAGACTAGGGTAAAGAGCCATTGATGTGTGCATGGGGACATGACAAGTCAGGGATGGGAAAACAGGATGTCTGAGGATTATTTATAAAATAATAGCAAGTATCTAAAGATGACAAAAGATGAAAAATTTTCAAACTCGAAATTTAGTTTAGAGCAACATTTCACCAAATTTTACGGAGAAAAGAATGAGCAAACTATGTACATAAATGTGTATACACAACTAAAAACTAAAGAGGTAATGGGGGTGAGGTAAAAGAAACAGGAACAGACTTTCACTAGGAAACAATTCACATGGTATAGGCAGATTGCTACCACACTATACATACTAAAATAATACAATTTGTTTTGCAAAACATATTCCAGAGTAAAGGTAGACATTTTAATGAGTAAATGAAGCAGTGAGTTAAGTCTTACTGAGAAAAAGACAAATTCAGGGGACTCAGAAGAGTCCACTGAAAGTGTAATGGTGTACAATATTGTAGTATTTCAAAGTAATAAGGGCGGCAAATGGTCAAAAGGAAGGGCCTGAAGTAGGGGGCATCATAATTAAGTTATCTTTGAAGCTGAATATATGAGGAAATAAATAGATCCACTATCAGTGATCAAAGGCATTATTTTATCAGGAATGATTAAAAATAAAATAATTTATCTTTCTCTAATACGTACAGAGAAGTGACATATCAAAAAATAACGAAAGGCAACCCTGCTTTCTTCATATTGGATGAGTATCTATTTCCTTATGTCAATTCTTTTGTAATTAATGGCTCATCACATGAGAATGATAATTTTTTTTTAATTAAAGAGGTCCAACTTTGACATGAAGGTGGAAACAAAAAATACTTGCTCTTGGTTGTTCCCAACAACAAAGGAGCCCTGCACTTGCCTTTCTCAGGCGGTCCTAAGTAGAAAAGAGGCCCTGGAAGAAAGAGGAAAGGGGAGAAGAGGGAAGTAAAGAGGTGGACACACTGGGCAAGAAGAAATATTCTCATTTGAAGAACACCTGATCACATGCATATTTGGAAAAAGAAGGTCCACTGCCTCTTAAATGCTTGGTGTTCATTGAAATAGGAAAACCAATGGAGGATCGGGGATATGATTTTCTAAGCTTTTCCCAGACAAATGGAAGACACAAATCAATCACCAGGAATTGATCCTTTCACCTTGCTTTCTTCCCCTTAGCTAAGGAAGGAATTCTTAGTAAGATTGACGTCCCTCAAGCTTTCCTCCGAGGTCCGCTTTATCTGAGCGGCTAGCATTGTACTCGTCAGTAGCTACATCATCTTCCAGGAGGTGCCTGCCCCTCAGTGACCTGGAGGTACAGTCTAGTAAGTGACAAGGCCACCTAAGGGGCAGCCAGAAGAGGCTCTCAGGCCGCTATAACCGCTGCTTCATCCTGTGTCTACACGGCAGGATTTACGGCTGCATGTGCTATGTATCCAACAGTATTGAATAGGGATTTGGGATTCAGTAAACACAGGAGTGGTCCGAGTTTCTGACATAAACCATATCTGCCTCTTAAATGCACACCATCTACGCATATTGTATAGTAAAAGAAGTCTGAGCCAGCTGGCCTGGGTTTTACTCCCTTTGAGTAACAGTTAACTTCACACATGAGGGAGTTTTGGGGGGCTTATTTCAGATTTTTACCAAAACGAAAATTCAGCAAGCAACACATGGCCGCTATTTACTTATTTATGATGCAGGTTCCTAGAAATCAAAATGTAGCAGAAAAAGCTATATCCATAAATCCTAGAGATAAGGAACCCATTTTTGAGAGGCGTTGTATTTAAAAAAGGATGCTTAGGGAAATCTGAGGGGCTGATGCTCTGATTGAAGGACTAGCAAGTATTTCTTTCTGCGCACTCCATCATTTGCCTCTGTCTTTCATTTTGAAAAGAGAGGTTACAGATTGTTGTCTCTCAAAGCCATATTCTTTCGGGCTTCCGCCTTTGGAGCACTCCGTGCTAAACCGCTAACACATACAGATGCTATATATGAATGCTACATGATGAGATGAAGTGGGTGCCTCCACTGTTTCCTGCAGCAGCTGTTGGGTTCCTTTATCTCTCAGCATCCATTTCCCGGATGCACGGATCTCAGAAAGTACCTTTAGACGGCAGAGGGCCAACTCTGTATCTATGATCTCACTGTTGGGAATAAACAGAGCCAGCACCACAGAAATGTAAACTAGTATCGTTTAATCGGAGATGGTGCAAAGACTTCCACGGGTAGTGTTTGTCAATCCTCACGTTGCTATGACATGGCTGCGAGTATCGGTCATGTATTTCATATGAGCAGGTGAAACTCCAGCTTCTATTTAATTTGCTGGTGTTCATAAATAGGCAGTACGTGTTAAGATAAGATTAGAAGGCAGGTCGGTAAACTCCTGAGCTCAAGCCTTTACCACAAGCTCACAGGTGACACATGAGGAAATTGCTCAGAAGATATCTGTGAGCTCACTGATAGAACCAGTTTTCTTTACAACTTCTGCCTCTCTTTCTCATGGTTCTCTGGGGGGTGGGGTTCCTGTCTGTCTTAGGATCTCAGGGCACTTTGCGCATCATCCTCCTGAAGGAGAATGGCTGCTGTTCCTTGGTATATGTATATCTAGCTGTGCATATCTACCGAGAAGTCAGCTATATTGGGTTGTAATTTAGCTAGTGGAGAAAATGTGCAAGGATACCTAGGCTTCAGATTTAAAGAGAGCCACAGACACGCACTGTGACTGAATTGTCAACACAGGCTAGTTATCTATTTTCAATATAATTTGAAGGTGCCAGGAAAACAGAAATAATCATAACGTATTTGTAGCATTGGCTGGTTTGATTGTGTCTTTCTCTGTGTGTGCATGTCCTCGTGTGTTCCAGTGAGTGTGACCGCGAGGTATGCACATGCGTATATACATTAAGAGGCCAGAGACAGCTGGTGAGCCTTTCGCAGCTGCTCTCCACTCTATTCTGGAGATAGGATCTCTTATTGAAGTGGATGGAGCACACTGATTTAGCCCTGGAAGCTGTCCAGTCTCTTAATTCTTCAGTCCTGGAATTACAGGCTGGGGATGAAATTCAGGTCTTCATGCTTGCTTAGCAGACGTTTTACCTACTGAACCATCTTCTCAGTCTTAGCTATGCTTCATAATGACATACAAATGCCGTTTTCTTTGCCCCCCCCCCCCAATTACTTTCACAAGGTTTAAGCTGTACAACATGACTTTTATCTATACATGAAGCAAAGGATACGAGACTTAGAGATTTGTTAGGGTAGACGTGAGTACAACTCACAGCGTAAGAAGAAAGTGTTGCTGTGATATTATTCTACTTGAGAATATGCTTCTTTAGGGTCCAGCTTTGGCGACCAGAGCGATAGGCTCAATATTTTAAAACCTGAATAAACATCCCTGTTCCTTCAGGCTATGAGAGAAGTGGAAATTGTGATCTTCCACGGAAAGTCATTGATCATGTCAGAATCAGATTTGTGGACATAAAAGTCAAAGAGAATCTACAAGATTTTCCACTTACACTTTAGCATGCCTAACATTTTTGCTAAAATGGACGGCATTTTGTATAAACACAAGCACCTCTTCTTCATTATTTGCCGGAAATGGGGTACTTTGAAGAAAATGTGGGTAAATTAGCATTTAGATAAATCCCTCCCCTGCTCTGCTATTATTTTGCAAATGATGGTTAAAATTTTAAGAAAGTTGAAACTCTTTTGAAGTTTGACCTTTTTCTATACTTAACTAGAGATTTAAATTCCTCATTTCCCGCTAGGAACTCAGGAAGTAATTCGTGCAATTAAACTCCATTTTCTCCATCTCCTCAACCTTCCCCTATAACAGGCAGAACATCACCCATATTCACTTTGAAAAATAGAAAAATAAAGTCTTTGAGAGCTTTGCCCCAGGTAAATTACTCTTTATTTTTGTTTCCACCCCCTGTTGCTCCATTAAAAGCCAAATTCCTCTTAAAGGCAGTTTGACTTTTCCAATTAAGTCATTGACTTAAATTACTTCCTGCGGACTCAAGAGAATATTCTGGTTTTTCTTTCAGTACTTCTGAGTTTAAGAACTTGTCCCTGATCAGCATCTGTAGTTTACATCATAATTGACAAACTAATCCTATAGCTAGTGACAAAAATAAGATGAAATATCGAGGTCCCCTCACCCTTCAGGCTCTTCTCTAAAGACGGATTCCTCCTCCAAACTCCACCACAAATACGGGAGCCCAAACAGAGCTTGCTGATCCTTTCTTGCAGTTGTTTTAAATTTGGGGGAGAGGTTTGAAATTTTAAATTCTCTAAAATATAAAAGTCCCCTTTAGAGAGGTTGGCAAAATTGGGATTCATAACAGAGGCATTTAGACTTATAAAAATAAAAATAAAAACACATCATCATTATTTATCTAATTTCATGGCCAAAGGAGGTAAATGGTGTGGATGTGTAAATATTCCATCAGGATTTACTTTAAGATTTCTACTTATATTTTTAAATTAATAACATGTATGTATTAACAGTCTAAAGAGTTCTTTAAGATACTTTTTCTTTAAGATACTTTCTCTTCTTAGTCTTCATGAAACAACTGTGATGTGATTCAGTCTCATTCAGGGAAGGAGAATATATATGATAGATGGAAACATGGCTGTTCGTCTAACCCTTTAGTACAACATCAGAGTCGTCAAGAACCTTCCATGTGGAAGGAACACTTCAATCTTAAGTCTCTGATAAAATTTTACATTTCTATAGTCAATCAAGATACATTGTGATTTCACAGGCATTTTATCAATCAATGAAACAGACGCGTTTAATAGACCAAGATCACGTAACCAAGAAACCAGAGCACTTTGTTCCAGCTCCAAGTTGTTGGTCTATAGTAATTATAACCACTGTGTAAGATGATTCACCCCTCAAAAGTTCATGGCACCAGATCTAATATCTTGTCTAGCAAACTGTTTCTCTCTACTAATCATCCTGGTTCCTCAGAACTGAAATTTCCGAAGACTTAGGTTTAACAGGTCACAAACTACAAGTATTTCTGCCAAATTAAAAAAAAAGAAAAAGATCCTTAGAGCTCTTCTCATAAAGTCAGTCAGTTAACAGATACCTCCCGAGCACAAACAATCAACCTAAGTGCTGTTGAGGGGCTGCGGACGTAGCTTTGTAGAGGCCCCTGGTCCCAGGGGAATTCCACTGACATTTCTCCACAAAAGTATCAATACTCGACGCTTGCCCGGCATTCTTAATAAGCTGCAGGCATCATCACAAATACTCTCCGTACTGCTGAGTCCTCAAGGCCCCCACAACACGGGCATAAGCATCCAGTGACAACCCTGAGGTGCAGAGCACTGAGGTCAATTGTTCCTAGGTTTTCTGTCTATGGTGTCTAAAAAGGGAAGAATGTCATAGGCAGCTACATCTTAACCCTGAGAACTACAAAATGTATACTTTTCAGTCATTTTCTTTGTCTTTCCAGAGATGTCATAGAAACACTATGTGTTAAGGAGTAAACTGTTTTGTTGAGAAATCCAGGTGTATCGTCCCAGAGATGTTTTCACATAGGATCACTCACACTCTGTTACCTACTAGCCCTAAGAGTCTGCTGGCACAAGTGCGTTGAGCTTTGTGTTATTCTGTTTAGCCACCGTGGAAGGAGCGACCCTCTAAGCCGTCTTCCCTGAGTGTGCAACTCGCGTCTTCCCTGAGTGTGCAACTCGTTTGCTCCTGTGTACCAGTCTCTGGGTTGTTCAGCTTGGTCAACTATGATCCTAAGGATTCAGAAAACAATGATTCAATCAGCAATTTCTCTCCATGACATTCTAGAATGTTAGAGGAAAAGACCATCAGATTTGGCTCTGGATCGCTAATGGATTCTTGTGCGTGTTCCTCTTTTCACTTCATCTCTTTCTGCGATTTCTAAATGTCTATGCCCATTGATTCAAAAACAATGGACAACTTTCTAATTTGTAGTCCATAAACAAATCTTCTAGCTGAGAAGGGATACTAACTATCAAACCTTGAGAGAAAATTCTTATTGTGGCCAAAAATAGGCAGAGAAAAAATAACCCTGAGGGTGACAGTCAATATTACCAGAAACAATACAAACACAACATACACACCCAGCATATAAACACAACCCCAGAATCATTCATGAGTAATGATTTCACATAGCACTGGCACGGGGTAATTTCCAGTTCAAAAACAATCCCTCAGAAAAGTTCTTCATCTCTAAGAGTGTCTCCCGATACACTGTCCGTTTAATATTTCATTGCAGAAGGAGTTTTTATTCATCTGCTTTACAAGATCATCTCCCACATCTGTTGACGCAGTAAACAGTTGGCACACATTATGACAGCAGAGGCCACTTCGAATCCTGTGTCTCTGCCTCTAGTTCCCGACACCCATTTGAAATGGTAAGCACAAAGAACCCAATTTGGGGGATACTATGCAAAAAAAACACTAAAGAAAATTTGCCTCCAATCACTTGGTTACGTTGTTTTCTTATTTTCGGTTACAACTACAATACTCACTGATGCCCACAGCTGTTACGAGCTTGATTGCAAGTTCAGGGATTTCACATTGAACAAAAAACGGTTCCAGAATGTAGCGTCCAAAGGCCAAGGATATCACAGCCGTAGCTCCGGGGCTAAGAAGGAATATATGTAGGTTAACTACAGGCAGCAATAAGTAACAGTTTCACTAAAACATTTTTATCTTCAGGTCTTACTACCTAGCATGTGGAACCTATCTACGCAGACGTCTATTATGCTTAGAACTTTATATTTCATTATGTCGCAATACTTTCCATAGGAAATACTGTCTACACCAGAAATGGTTAATTTCTAAAAGCCTTTGTGAAAATCAGCGCTTGTAGGTGTTCACTGCCAAAATATGTCTAAATCTTTAATGTTGACTCTTAATTTTCTAGTTCAAAAGAAATCCCAAAGCCAAGGAAATATTCTTAACTTCTTAAGAATATGTATATAGAGAGAACCACAGAATAAGAAGACAAAAATCCCAGCCTGAGGACATAGAAACCAGACAATAAGTCATCCCACTCTAGTTCTTGAATATTCCATTTCATCTTCAATATGAGTACACAGTGTTGCCACACACAAGGAAATCCACAGAATTGCTAAACATCTCGAGTAAGAGCCCCTTTCAGCTTCTCTTCCTTATTGTGGTTACCTCATATCCAAGCTTGATCCCTGGATTACCAGAAACCAGCTACCATTATCTGTCTCCAACCTTGGTCTCCTCCCTATCTCCTGTCACCACCACAAACATTGTAACGTTCTTCTCTCCCTCTTCCAAAAGGGATGCTCTTCTTAGTTTTTTTTTTTTTTATCATTTATAAAAGTCTTTCATTTGCATGACATTTCAGTATCCTTAAAACAAGACCTTGGTCAGGTCTTGCACATATACTCAGATCCAAACTTCTCCTACCTCTTCTCTTGCCTTCTTCCCAGAATCAAGATGTGAATCACTTCCGCCCAGAGCCTTTACAAATAACTACTTTTGCTTCTGCTGTGAGTGGCACAGGTAGGGCAACTTGATTGTTCTGTGTGCAGAATCAGCATCAAATAGCTGCTTTTTGTACTATCTGGGTTCAGTCTTGGTCCAGAGAAGTGTCCTCAAGCCTCTGTCTGGGTCAGATCTGTCCAAGTGTCCTCTTACACAACGCCAAACCTGTCCCTTCCGCCGTGCATATCACAGAAGGGTTTCTATTCTACTTCTTGAGACTCCCAGGTTGAAATTCTTTCCCTCCGCTTGACTTTGAGTTCTATCAGAACAAGACTGTGTCTATTGCTAATCAGAATTTTATTCCAGTGCAGTGACTGTCACACAGCAGTCACTGAACATTTTGTGAATGAGTGAACTTAATTTTGAAGTCCCCACCGTGTTCTGCCGGGTGACTGTGCTTGGATTCGTTTTGCAGGTTACTTCTGGCAGCACAGACTTAATTTGCTAGTATAACTTTAACATCAGAGATCACAGATATTACTATTTAGATGTCATGAGTATTACTACTAGAAGAGAAGCATTTATGTACTGAGGGCACCATGTCCTTCTTAGTGTCGTTTGTTATTTTGTCTGTTTGAAAAACTACCCAGCAGCACGAGTCCAGTGTGACAGAGGGGAATACAAATGTATCTAAAAGCTTCCAGAATTTATCCTGGTAATTTGACTACACACACACACACACACACACACACACTAAAGCAGTTGTTTCACAACTAAGACAACATCTGATTATCACCTGTTTAGGAGCAGGAACTGTGGTTCATTCCAATTTAGATCTCTTTTATCTTGCCATTGGCTATTTGCAGCAATTTGTGGAGAGAATAAATTAATGAACCAGCACCATATCTGTCCATTGCGAATGGAATGATCACACCCACAGCAACACTGAGCATTAGATAAAGTTACACAGCAAGCGCATGGATGAAGATGCAGTGAAGTCGAAGGACATCAGGCTGGGAGGCCCAACAGCCTGATGGGCCAGCATTCTAAGTGTTCTTATTTCAGTGCTGAGCGTGTTACACTCAAAATAACATAATCTTGGACTTCCTGACACTTGTTAAGAAAGGATTCATAGCCAGGATTCACAGGTAGCTGATGTAAGTGGTGGGAAAGTCACATGAGGTGTAAGACAGCCTAGTGCAACATTGGTAGCTAACGTTGTAAATGAAGTACAGGGTGATGAGTTCAATGTTAGTGGGCTGTAGAGGCTACTTTCGTTTTTCAGAAGGATTAAGAGATGAAAGAAATGTAATAAACTAGGGATAAACCAAAAACTAACTGTTTTCTTTTTTAAAAAAAATTAAAAGGTGTGTAAGGATAAACTTTGAAGAGTACATGACTCATATATGAGAAAGTATACAGAAGCACATCCCAGATAAGGGACCTTGGGGAAACAATACGGATGCTCTTTTATTTTCATTTAATTCTAGCAATTTCTAAGCAACAAAGAACTGTCATGACCAATGAAGTGTGCCCTACCTTGTAGTTTGTCGTTAACTCCATAACAATCACTCCTGTTAATGAACACGTAAGAAAGAGCTCTGCTTTAGTCACGTGTGTTAAGAGCAGAATGAAAACTCACCTGAGACGTCAGCCCTGCGAGTCATGTGTTTACAGGGCGAGCAAGGTCCCCTGAGGATCCCTACTGAATTCTGCCATTAGAAAGTGCAAGTCACATCCTGTGGAGGAGTTAGCACAAAGCACCTGTGACACAAGCCACACACGTGACATCACAGACTCCCCACAATGCTGAAGGAAATTTGCTATTCAGAGTGACTTGGCGCTATTCCGTGCCAGGAGAACAAGGAAGGGGGACTGAGTCTTACAGCCATACAATCAAAAGACTTTCGCAACTGCAGATTGCTGGTGTGTTTAATGTAAGGAAATGAATCACTCGGGCTGTGTAAACTCGATCTTGTTCTTACTTTTCGTGAAGCATAAGACTTGATAATACACTCAGTTGTTTGGCACAGACATTTCTTAGTCACAAAAGTAAAGTTAAATGTCCTGATGACATCATCAGCAATAAGAAAAAACTCGGAATGCTGGCACATTAAACTGTGTCTGGTCAGTCAAAGGTGCAGGGTGTCAGAGTGGATTTTGAAGTTTCACCTCGTCTCTGATAAATACCTTTCCTATGAATTAAATTTGAAACTTAAAGAAAACTGTTTTTATGCCTTAGGGTCTTCATGTTTCCAACAAAGTCACATGACACACATTTGTTATTAGTTAAAAATAGTTGAGATGAACCTGAAAAGCGATGAAATGAATAGGGGTATTCTCCCTGAATTGTTGCCACATCCTTACCGTATTATGAGCAGTTCCACCCAGACTCGGACGAATGCTAGCAAAGGGCCAAAGACCTCCAGAATGTACGTGTAATGACCGCCAGATTTCTTTATGCTCGTCCCCAATTCGGCATAGGACAAGGCTCCTGCAAAAGGTTATAATAAAAAGGTATGAATTTGACACAAGCAGTCTTGTGACAGAATCACACAGCAGTGTTTGGGTTACATTCTTTTGGTCAGAATGACCTCCTTCTTGAGAACAATCATCGTCTTATAACCAAGACCCACCGAGTTTCTCTTTTAACCTCCTCACAACTGAGACCTGCCTCGTGGTAATAAAAAAAAAAAGAAGGAAGGAAGGAAGGAAGGAAAGGAAGGAAGGAAGGAAGGAAGGAAGGAAGGAAGGAAGGAAAAGCCAAGGACTGGAAAGATGGCTCATCAGTTATGAGCATTGACTGCTCTTCCAGAAGACCCAAACTTGATTCTCAGCATCCACATGGTGACTCACAGCCATCTGTGTCTCTAGGTCCAGATGATCCAACTCCCTCCTCTGGCCTCCTCCAGCACCAAGCATGTACATTGTACATAGATATGCACACAGGCAAAATAGCCATACACATAAAAACCAAATAAAATGAAATGAAAATAAATATAAGGGAAGGAATTTTGTTCAAAATGGTTGACTACAAACATGGTTGAGAATTTGTGGTCAGAAACCAGAGGGTAGAGGCAAAAGACAAGGCGGATGTCAAAGATACTGATCTGTTCTTTGAATAACAACACCACTTCATGCTAAGACAAGCTGTGCACTCAAACTGACCTAATTATGGCATTTTAATAAATTGTAAATAAATAATATTTCTGTGGCATATCAAAATATGGGTTATCTGTTCTTTGGAACAGAATGGACCACATGCCTTGTGAGACTTCCTTTAATTGGTTTTTCAGCAAAATGAATCTTGATTCAGTTGCTCTGTTCCTGGAAATGGTTATTAAGGATGTTTTCAAGAGGTACACCCAGAAAGTTGAAAGGACAACTGTTTCACAATGAGATTCCATATGTATAGTCATGTATGCAATGTAAAATCAATTATAAATTAAGTTGTGGGTAGAAACAATACTCAGATGAGATTGGAGAAGCTATTTTAACTACTCAAATCCTAATTTTCATCCCCTTTGAGGTGAAAAAATTGTATTTCATCTCATAAAAGACTTGTGTGTATAAAAGTGGTAAACTGTAGCACAGGTAGGACTGATTCTGTGAACACCACACAAAATTGCTATACTTACCAACTAGCTCATAGTCAATTACAAATGACATAAAAAATAAATTTTAATTTGATCTTTTTTAAAGAAAAACACTAAATACATTGCTTAGTGCTCAAAGAGTTCTGCCCAGGAACCTAAAGACACTCCAAGTGTGGAAAGTAATTCCTGATCAGTAGTGTCTCCTATAGAACACCCAAAATAAATATAATTTGGAAATGTAGTGAAGTTTGAATGTGACTTATCTGGTTCCTGAGCCTAGCATTATCTCAGAGTCACGTGGAGAATTATTTTAAAGAGGGAACGAATCAGGAAAGACTCTAAGACCATACCCTTGACTTATTCTCAGAGTCCAGACTCCATCCCAAAGAACACTCCAAGCAGCCCTAGTGTTTCTTAATGCCCAGGGATGCTAAAGTGATGAGTCTGCAGGTCGCTATTTAAGAACTTTTAGAGTAGTTCACTAATTTGGAACTAAAGGTTAACTAGCTACAGTAAGCTTCTTTTGAAAATGTCATTACCATGTTGGTAGGTTGGCCAGAAAAGCAACCAATATAACCTAGTCATTGGAAAGAGTCTCGAGCACCTTGGAATTTACTGTCAGGGAATCAATACCCAGACCTCTGTATGCTTTGCCCCAGGTTTAAATTGAGTTCTGGGAGAATGGAATTTTCATTTAAAGGTCTCAAACTCCATAACTATGTGCCCAGATGAAAAGAAGTTCAAAGCAGGCTATAAAAGTCCATGTGTTCACCTCAGTGCTCAAAAAATAGTAAACCAAATACAGATGCTGCTCCCCTTACAGAAGGTGACTTTGTCCCCCAACATATTCAAAACACTAGTCAGTGGGAACTTCGTTGGCAACACATAGCCTAGGGATCACCCTACACATTTGCTTTGAGCTAGACAAAAATCATCCTATTAAAAACTTCATTTTATAAATGCTAAAATATCTCCAGGAATTAACTGAATGACAAATACTTATCACCTCCTTCTGGAAGGTTAAAAAAATCATATGCTGAACCCAGAGTTGGGGACTCTCCTAGTCTACATTCTTGATTTGTATTCCCTGAGTTCTAGAGCTTCAAGAAAGAGAACTCGCTCCTTGTATCTCACTTGTTTCCTACTTGTAAAGACTTTACCACCAAAAAGCTCCCGGTAATTGAAGAGAAAACAATATGAGAGTTCATCTCCGAAGTCAGTGCCCAACCATCCACTCCAGCTCACAGCACCCCCTTAGGTGTTCTCTACAGTTTCCTGAGTTTCCTCTAAAGATGGCAGACTAATATATACATGCATATTTTTCACTGTGCAAGTCAACTAGCCCAGCTTTCAAAGTAATTCATTTTACCGCGTCTGAATAACCATTGATTGTATATGGAAATCAGCTCGCACAATGGGAGACGCCTATACGAAAGTCTGCAAAGTCCAAGAAACTGGTTGTAGTTTCTCTGATTAGATATTGATTTATTCTAAATATATCAAGTACTGTAAGGCGCTTAAAGCCCGAGGGGACGCTGTCATTTAAGATCAACAATTGAGTTTCTCTTTGCTTCTCTGTACCTGCATATGCCAGAACCACTTTAATATTAATAATGTAAGGAGCCCGCTGGAGTTTTGAACAACTGCATTACTGCAGAGAATGAAGAGAACTGGAAAGGGACTACACACAGCTGCCACCAAACATTTCAGAAGGCATAATCTAGTCACATAAATGATGTCACCAAGGTTTCCAGGTTCTTCATTGATCCATAGATCTTTCTATAGGAAGTCTGCTTTCAAAAGTAAATGAAATGCCCCCATCCTAAACACAGATATTTGTGTCCCCTCTGTAAGTAGCTCTCCCCAAACAGTGATTTAAAATATCACAAGACCTGAGCAGTTAGCACTCGGTCCCAGAGTAACTTGGTCCCAGGTTAACAGAATAACTTAAAAGTATGGGCTACTTTTGGACCAAAGTATAAATCAAGTCAAATAAATTGACCATGCACCACTTTTTGTCACCTTCACAATGAACTTGGGGAGTTTTCTGCTGATTCGCCCTCTTGATCAAGAGTCAATTATTTCCTCTACAGTATTAAGCCTCAAACCAATCAAAGAAACAGAACTTTTGAAGAGAAAATAAATAATAGCCAGTGAACGGGTAGAGAAATTATGTTTCCCCAGAGACGGAGTAAATCACAGATGAAGAAAACAGATCCAGGCAAAGGAGGGAAGACTGACACCCAGTGAAGCCTGGAGGCTCATGCTGAGAAATTATGAGAATTTCTCAAAGCTATTTTAGAAAGAGAAGAAGGGGGAGAAGTTCAAGTTATTGCCATTCAAGAGACTGAGTCACATCAAGTACTTATCTTTCCAAGGACTTTTGAAAGCATAATATTAGGAATGAACAAGCCTATGAATTAAAACTATCAAAAAGGCAAAGAGAACCACCCATTCGTTAAGCTAATAAAACGTCTGTGTCAGTGTTCTGAACATCCAGTTCTGCATGTAAATAGGCCATGGGGGCTGCACCTCACAGGTGTTTCAACCAGCGAGCCAGCTGCCACAACGCCCTAAGCATGCCTCCCAGACTCGGCAGAGAAGGCTTGCTCGGCTTTCTGGGTCATCAAAGTTAGTTTTTGCCCTTCTCACACCAGAGAAAAGTCAGAGAAGTCTGTCTCAGGCAGGAAAGGAGAGTGTAGCCTGAAGGAAAGAATCCGAGTGGATTCAGTCTATGCCAAGAGCGGACGGCGTGTTTGGGTAGTGCACATACCTGAACAACAACAACAAAAATTCAAAATATTTCCTGTAGTATTTGCCATTCATTTCCTCCTCAGAAATAACCCTTTGCTCTCCCGGAGAGCCCCACAGCCACACCCCCCAGAGAAGAAGCACACTCACCAAAAAGTGACAGTACTCCACAGGCCGACCAGAAAACCAGGGACATGCCCACGCTGCCCGTGTTCTGGAGTATGCCCTTTGGGGAGATGAAGATGCCCGATCCGATGACGGTGCCGATGATGATGGAGACCCCCCTCAGCAAAGTGATCTTCTTTTTCAGGACCACCTTCTCCTGCCCAGGTGGCTCTTGGTCTCCCATGGAGGGCAGCCTCCCACTCACATTGCCCTGCAGGTAACCTCCTTTGGAGATGGTGGCCACAACTGGCTTTCTGACCATGGTAGTGTCACACCAGGGGAGGGGAGTGAAGAAAAAGAAAAGAAAAGAAAAACACAAACTTTCAACTTTGGTTTCTCTAGATGTGACTGATCTTCCCCTTTGCTTTCACTGACTGGCTCGGTACTGGGATGTCCACAGGTGAAAACTCAAGAGGTGTGTGAGAGCCTTCGCGGCGCTCTAATTGCCCCCCTCGCTCCTCCGGAGCACCTGTGTGTGGCACCGGCTCCAGGAGCCGTCAGTTTGCTGCAGCCGCGGCGGCTGCCCTATCATGACACACCAGCTCAGCTTCCTCGTGGGCTCGTATTTATGCTACCGCCTGTCACACCAACTTACTGGGCTACAATGATGATGCAAATTCTCCAGGTTTGCATCAGCCACATGAGAAAGCTCCAGTTTGAGAAAGCGCCAACATTACTCAGCTTTTTTTTTTTTTTTTTTTAACAGTAGCGGGTGTGTTGCTCAACTGACCTAAAGCATTTCCCTGAACTAAGCATACTCTTAAAGAGGGGCTTAACCAATCCAAAAGAAGTAAACTGGGAACAGACTTTGTTCTGGTGGTGGCTTTAAGCAACTCGGGGCTCTCACAGAGAAAAGAAATGGAAAATGAAACAGGAAACGATTATTTCATTTTAAGGAGTTGCTTCTTAACTTTAACGCGTGCATAAAAACGTTGTACGCACAACTGTTTGGACAATAGAAAAGTGCCTTAGGGCTGCATCGTTGCAGCAGCAAAGTTTAGACTTTATAATTTGTATTCTACTTGCTTCCCGGGGTGTGTTTCCTAGCAACACTGTCAAATCTAATATTTACAAAGCTAGGAAGTTTCTGCACACGAGAGCGTGGCCACGCACAGCTCCCCACGAACAGCCGCAATTATTTCTTAAGACCTCTAACGCGCTGGTGTTTAAGATCGCCATCTGAGTCCAAGAAGCTGAACCACCGGTGGCTGGAGAAAATCGTCACTTTGGGATTCTCCTCAGCACAGCGCGATCGCCTGAACTAAGTAGAGGACTCCTTCATTTGCATGTGGCTCCGTCAAGTTAGAAAAGACTCTACTTTGAATCTTAGGCAATACTTACAATTGCAGGAAAGGCACACCTAGAGCAAACGCTAGAGAAGGAATTCACAGCATAATAGTTGGAGAAAGGAAGGGGATTATAGGGCATCTTTTTGGATCTGTAAGCCATTATGATTAAAATGTGAAGTGTATTCAAATCAACAAGTGCTAAGTTTTAGCTAGCTCGAAGTCGTAAGTTCTCGGTGACTATTAACAGAAGTACGCTGTCCATTTCATAAAACTAAAAGAATTTTTTTAAAACTAAGAAATACTGAAATTTTGAGGAGCTGGAAGTATTTAATCTAATTTAGTGTTCTACAATGTGCACATGTACTGAAACCTAACACCCTATTATAATATACACAGCTTTTATTTTTGTCTGTCAGTTAAAAAGAAATTTAAACATATAAAAGTGCATTGAGATTGCAAACTAGGGTTAAAATGTTTACATTGAAAAGATCAAAAGTAAATACTTAAACTTGAAACTTTCTCCTTCTAACCAAGTGTCTTATAAAAGCCAAATAAATACCAAGAGAAAAGGAATCTCAACTATATCAGCTTTGGCTCTGGTTTGCTGTGGTTTGAATTTAATGAGAAGAATCCGATGCCATCATTATCCTGAAGCTATGTTCAGACCCATGATCAAATATGCTTTAGAATCTCAGAACAGAAGCAACAAACAAAACCTCTGTGGAAGGAAGGTTGACCTGAGGGGAGAGAGCAGGGGGAGGGGGCATGACAGAGGCAGGAAATAACCTGGCTGGAGGGACTTGCAGGGAGGGGTGAGATTGGGGGGTGTGGGGGTGACCGAAGCAGGTAGCAACCATTGGAAAGAAATCCTGGAAAATCAGAGAAAATGTCTATAACATGATTTCGTCATCACACAAATAACCGAGGCCACACCATTGCCCTTTTACATGACCTACTCAAAGTCTGTATAGTGTGCTTTTATAAAGCCAAAATTAATACTTTTTCTCAGCTGTTGTGTATTTCAAAAAAATAATAAATGGGAAATGGTCCTCATTAAATCTTGTCCAAATTCCTCAGAAAGGAAAACAAAGGCTCTCCTGCCCTCTGTTCTATTTCTCTGGCTCTTGGCCTGAATTACCACTCACATAATTCTGCTGATGAATGAACAGAAGCAGGGAGGGGAAGTTGAGATCTCCTCAAAGAAGGACGTTAATTCTGAAGAAACAAGAGTTTAAAAGAAAGCACTAAGCCCCAGGCGACTGTGTCCTGTCCTTGCCAAGGCTCCATACTTGATGACTAGATTATAAATGGTTGGACTAGTAAGACCAGGGTCCTATTCAGGCAGGATGCTGGAAATATTCTAAAGGAGGAAAAATGTTCTTCCAGTTTTAAATGACATTCTCCTCCTTAACAATTTTAATAGGTATTTATGGAGAAAAAAATCTGAAATTATACTAATAGCCAAGAAGTGGTACTCCCATGTAGGGAACTAAGCCGGAAACTTTTTTAGTACTGCACACAGCTAATAAAAGCCTTAGTATATCTCTTTGAACCACCCACAAATTTTCAAAAAATACAGGTTTCAAAGAAAGTGTTGAACTACCTCTAAGGTTAACAAGACTTTATAATCACTAGTGTTAACCTTATAATCTAAGAATTTGGTTGGTCTTCAGGTATGTATGTTATAAAAATAAATTCAAAGTAAATAAGCTTATTGCCTTTCTCCTGCTTTTGGTGTTATTTTGAGCATTTTAGAGATTGTTCATGAACACTTACTTAAAGTTTTCTATGCTCAAGGATGGTCCCAGTTCCCTAAAATCATCTCATGTGTTGTGGTAGCTAACATGCTGTGTACAGATGTTAGCTCCATGTATACAAATATAGTTGTATGATTTAGGTGTGGCCAACCACATAATTATTTTTCTAGTTGCAATGCATTGGCATGTGATCCGAGCTAACAGATTTCTAATAGAATTAGAATTACCCTTTCTTATTTGTTGACAGTTATAATGACAAGGACATAAAGCCAGAGATATGGCAGACATATTTCTGGCCATCTTGAAAAGATCCCCATGGAGATATTTAAGAGTCCCAGTATCACAGTACTGTGTCCTCATGGTCGAGAAGCCAGATTGGTGCTGCACCCTGAAGATCTTCCATTAAGCCTATCAACTACTGGGGTTCCTTACTAGGAATGCTGACTGGTACCCCGTGCAAATATCAGTCACACATGGACGGAGGGGATGAATGTGAGGCTCCTCATTAGAGCTTCTAGGAGCAGGTTGCACCATGTGATATCCATTAGCCAGATGTGGTTTTCAGTTCTGGAAATCATTTACAATTTCAAGTTCTATAAAATGACTTCCATAAAAAAATAGATTATATATTTGGCAAAAGTTTGGGGAGTCTTCGATATAAAATAGATGAGACATGGATTTGATTTGTTATGTTTGAAACAAAATCATTCTTGATCCTACAAAGAATAAAAACTGAGTGTGATGACCAGAGAAAAAAAGCTCAACTAATTATTGTGCATCTCACTTTAGTGCAGAAGCTGACTGTTTTTCCCAGTATATAGCCAAGAAACAACTATTCTAGGCTTTATGTTCACTCGTTGTCTCTGTGTATTGCTCTCCACTTATGTATGGAAGTGTGTATGCACGTGTGTTACAACCTTTTAAAAAGGTAAAACTCATTCTTAAGCTTCTGTATAGTTCTCAGCTGTTTGTCCAGCATCACATCATCTTGACTGCAGTCAGGATGAAACAAAACAAAGCCATTGCAATGGCTTGTAGTAGGGGTTTTATCAAAATACACCTATAGACATTCATTAACGGTTTTCTAAAGCTGGTTTCACATCTCAACAGCTGGCCCATTATGAAAGAGATGCGTGGACCCCAAAGTGGAGATGTTCATTTGCCTCTAGCTGAAGAACACACATATGAACCATCAGTGTTACATTCCTGTCTTTTAATACCTGTCCTTCTCTGTTCGTTGCTCAGTAGTCCTAAAAGGAAGGTAGGCCCTGACTTGATCATCCACTCTGCCTGAAATTTCATTTTTTTAACATACTTATTTTGCTAACTTAGACACCTTAGCAGTTACAATAAATTAATATTTATCAGTTTTCTCTGATCCTCATTAGATTGGGTATTCCCTGTTATGAAACTGAATTCACAGTCCTGAAATGCTTAGTCTGCTATGGAGTAGAAATCGCTGAGCATACTTTATATAATCATTCATTCCAATACCATAAGCAACACGGAGATAATGGGAAAGGAAAAGGTAGGGCTCTCGGGCAGGGTGGGGAAGTTAAAGAGCTAAGTCATGATTGAGTGTGCTAAAAGGTTGATGTGTAACATACAGAAATGAAAACTATAACTACGACAGGATATTATTTAGAGATTCGGAGACAAACAACAGAGGAAAAAAAAAATCACACTAGGAAGAAAAACTGCTGTCCCCGAGCAAGAAGAAAGAGAACTTTTGGGGGATGATAAAAAGCAAGGACATCTGTTCATTTCTTAATCCTTTAGAATATCATGTTCTTACTGATTGATAACAAATAACACAAAAGCTGTATGCTGAAAAATAACACAAAAATAATGCAAAACTAAAAGGTGATCAAAGTGGTCTCTAAGGCCCTTTTATTTGGGGAAAAGAGAGGTGAGACATTATTTCCTTAGATTGTGTGGTTATTATTTATGTTAACAATGGAAGATAAGGCACTAAATGGAAAAAATATGAGAGAGGACAGAGGGATAGAAGATGAGGATGAAGGAAGGAGAAAGATAGAAGGAGGAAGAAGGGAAGAAAGGATAGAAGAAAGAATGAGAGAAAAGGGAAAGAGGGAGAGAAAGAATATGAAAGAAAGAATGGAGAGAGGAAAAGAGGGGAGGAGTTGGGGAGGGAAGAGAGAGAAAAAGGGAATAAGGAGGAAGGAAAGTAGGAGGGAGAAGAAAAAAAAGGAAGGAGGAAAGTAGAAAAAGAATAAACCAAGCAAAGAAATTCATGACTCTAAAGCCATAAAAAAATACTAAACCCTCAATAAATCTAAATTATAATCAGCAAAGTTAATAAAAGAGGTCAGGAAAAAGGCAAAGCAAGTTTTGAAATGGTTAAAATAAGTATACAAACATATAAATCAAGCCGGGCGGTGGTGGCACACACCTTTAATCCCAGCACTTGGGAGGCAGAGGCAAGCGGATCTCTTGAGTTCGAGGCCAGCCTGGTCTACAAGAGCTAGAGCCAGGACAGGCTCTAGAAACTACAGGGAAACCCTGTCTCAAAAAACCAAAAAAAGAAAAAAAACCATATAAATCATATGCTAGCATAATTCAATGGGTTAAATTTACCCATTATAAGGCATAATCTACATAGGTCTTCTTAAAAAACAACATCCACCTAGGGTCTAGTTTTTAAAAAAATTATATGAAATTAAACAAGATAACTTTGTCAAAAAATTGTCAGGGAAGAAAAAAAGCCATTGGTCAGGTAACAAAATCTTTATGCATCGAGGAACATAGACTCAGAGGTCTGGAAACAAACACGACCGAATTACAAGAAACGTGGATTCATAATTACTGCTGCAGCGTTCCTTACATTTACCTCAAATCCATTAAACCAGTGAGAAAAACAAATATGGGGGTCTATCTAGTAAAGCTCTTGTTTGACCACATCTGTTCTCCCACTGCCCACCATTTTCTTCTTACTCTCTAATTTATGGTCTGCTTTGCACTGGTACATTTATTTTAGATCTTCTCTGAGGATGAACTTGGACTATTGGGGCCACTATTGCCATAGCGGTAGAACTTTAATAAAATAGCTAAGAGCAGACAGCCCTAGAAGAACACTAGCCAATGAGCTCCTGATCTGAGATTGTGAAAGTCTAACTAACACTCTTGAATGAAGCTAAAACTTAAGGCATACTTTACCTTATGAGTTCATCTTGGAGGATCACACTGCAGAATTT
This sequence comes from Arvicola amphibius, assembly GCF_903992535.2. Taxonomy (NCBI): domain Eukaryota; kingdom Metazoa; phylum Chordata; class Mammalia; order Rodentia; family Cricetidae; genus Arvicola; species Arvicola amphibius. Next base: position 27,705,354 of record NC_052057.2, on the reverse strand, counting down.
AGACTTTTTTTCTTGTCTGTTCCCACCCACTCCATCCTCACTCCTGCCCCTCCTGACTGGTGGTCCTGGAAGCATTTCTGCTGATGGCCATGTCAGAGGAACAGCATGTGGTGGACAACTGAGGTTCAGGATGTCGGTCCACCAGGAGGCAACCCCTGTTAGGTAATTCTCTGGTAGGCAAGGCTGGCAAGACCAGACCCCCCGAAAGCCTCTTGCTTCTGCTGTGGCCTTTCCACATTTGCTGTTGTTATCCTTCCCTGAGATCTGGCATAGTTGAAGTGGGTGTGGGGAGATTCCCCACTGCTTGTAAGGTAATGAATGTGTTTATCTCATGGAAACACCCTGTCTTACTAGGGTATTTTTACTTATGGATTATTATAGAGGTGATTTTCTCCAAGCTGTACCATCTAATTGATAATAATGTTAGCTTATACAGAGCTTTGATGAATAAAATCATATACAGTGATACATTTCAAAGTGAAGGCCTATGAGTTATGCCTACAAGCTATCTTAGATCACAGCCCAGGTTAGTGATTAAGGAAAAAAATTGAACAATTGAATTAGAAGCCAGACTGGCCTTAATTCTCTTAATGCTCAAAAGATATTAACCCCTTGTACCTGTGGAGGAATATCTGCCCTCATTCTCCTAAAATAAGAAACTAGCAATAAATGGGTACACACCCTAAAGATCTAAAGTACAGCCAACTGATTGTCTTTCCTGTACAAAGAGTTTAGGCTTGTGATTCCTTTAGTATTCCTTGTTAGATTATCAGCCTAGATAGACAGTAGAATGTTTGATTCTTTCTTAGCCGCCAGGGTGTGTAGTCTGCTGGGAAGGGAGTGGCTGTGAAAAGGGGCTTTTAGTCTGCCCCTGTCCTGTTAACTTGTAATAAGTTACTTAGCCCTACATATATAAGGGATGTGGGGGCGATTTCATTTTCAATCATGCAAGGGAGATGAAGACCATGTTACTTGTACTCTGCAGGAACTTAGCAAAATCACTCTTTAGGATAGAGATTAGAATGAGCAGATTTTTTTTTTTTTAAAGCAGGACCTTGACCTTGGAGAATCCTTAGGAAAACAATGATTGTCTTACTGAGGGGCCTTGCGGCTGTACCATGGCTTTGGTCACGAGCCATGTCAGAAAATCCTGTATTATTGTGCATTGAATACAATGCATAACGAAGGACTAGAGTCAGGGAAACCCGTGATGCTCCCCTTCAGTAAGACATCGAAATTAAGTCACACAGTCAAAATCCTCTATCTCTGAATTTAACTTTGTCACACAATGTGTTCTCATTCCATTCTGCTGCTGTGACAAACACCACAGCCAAAAGTAGTTTAGAGGAGGAAACATCTTAGTTCAGCTGACTAGAAATAGTTCACCACTGAAGGAAGTCGAAGCAGGAGCTAGAAGCAGAAACCACGGGGATTGCTGCTTGCTGGTTTGCGTAAAGCTTCATGCTTAGATAGATAGCTTTCTTATATAGTCCAGTACCACCCATTCAGGGAGTGATGCTGACCACACTGGACTGGGCATACTCTATCAGTTAAGAAACCAGACATCCCTCATCGGCATGCCATATTCTGACCTAAACTAGGCAATTCCTCAGCTGAGTTTGCATTTGCCTTCTCAGATGACTCTAGATTGTGTCAAGTTGGCAGTTAAAATGGAGACACAAGGCAATAAGCAAATGGCCAACAATTCTATACAAAACATACTCGACCTTATCCATACCGAGAGAAACATAATTCCACAGTTGTGCATATCCTCAGTCACCCATGAATGTGGCCATAGAGATGTCCTCTTGAAGCTGGATCTACCTGCCAGACATCATGAGCTGAGCATCTAAAGGACAGAGACTGAAATAAATTCTTACATGTTACATATTTTTAATGATGAATAAAATTTACTCAGGGGAGAGAGTAAAGTTTCTTAAGGAGAGAAGGAAAGTTTTCCAAAGGACCACCGTTTATACACTTAAACTGAGCTAGAGAAACCATGTGTGGTGGCTCACCACATCAACCAAGGACTCTAGGGGCTGATACAGAAGGACTTCCCCCAGTTCAAGACTAGCTGAGGTTATATAGCAAGGTTGTCCTGGGCAACAAAGAGAAAACAAACAAGCAAAAGAGTGAAAGGGTTAGAAAAGGCACAACTTTTTATATCAATTCAATTACCGATTCGGGTAAAAATAAGTCATTATAAACATGGCAAACCATTGGGTAAAACTTTGTTGAAAAAGAATATTCATGTAATTTTGAATATCTGTGCAGAGGTTATCCATAAGTTTTCAAAAGAGAAAACTCAGCTTTACAACAGAGAGATCTACTTATTCTCAGATAACCGAAGAAATTAGTTGACACTGATGGTTGACATAAAATACTAATAAACAGATAACATCTATGGACAATTTTGTCAAAAATGTTGCACCTGAATCAATGAAAGAAAACAATAGAAGGAACTCAGAACACGAGGAAATTTTGCTAAAAGACTGTCTAGCATTTTCAAAATACTCATTATAATGAAATACAAAAGAGGAAAGATAATCTAGATTAAAAAACAAAGCTGGCAAAACAAAAATGAACTTCAGAAAACTTAAATTTCAAATATTAAAAATATAGGCCTGAGGAAATATTGAATAAGAATTATAAAATCAGATTATATGTGGAAGCACTTTGAGTTTTTCTATGATCATAAGATTGTGATTGCATAGGAAAACACTGTTTCAAATGTACAGATGTACCTATAAAATAATACAGCATTACAATTTACTAACAAATGGTTTTCTTAACCCAATGTGTAAGTACAGAAGAGCCAAATGTCATACACTATTATAGTTTCAACAAAGGTTTGTAAATAATGCTAATCATAACCTAAAAACAAAAGATTTATTGTCAAAAATACAATGAAGTTCTAAGCCTTTTATTTAAAAACATAAAGATCACTAACTTATAAGTAAAGGTAAATTGGTGAAATATAATGTGCACTAATACTAATAAGAGAAGGGTAAAAATCTCATGTATGCATGAGCATGACTGTGTATGATATCTGCATAGATGGGGTATTATGTAGCTACTTCCTCTAAGTTGAAACATTGACTTCTGTAAGAAGGAAACTCACAAGACTCAGGAAGCTAACAAAATTTACAAGACTCAGAAAGTTCAGAGAGTTGCAAGGTTTACAAAGGCCCTCCCCAAGTCAGAAAAGCGGTGAAAAGTTGCTGAGAAGAGGCAGTGTTCAAATTAGGCTGTCTCCCAGTCCTGCAGAGACTTCTAGGAATGGAGCTTCCATGAGTCATCAGACTGGCTGGAGTGTCCTTTTCCTGGACAGAGCGGCTTTTGAACGATCAAGCTCCTGTGCATGACATTTTAACCTACTATAAGTCACCCCAATAAATTCGAGAGCTCACCGAGTCAGGCTTGAGGGAAGCACTTCTTTGGTCTGTCATCAGCTGTATCTTGGGTGAGCAGGTGGTTGCCCAACATCTCCCAAGGAAAAGTCACACAACATGGAGATAAGAAGAGAAAGCTTTTGACTTGATACAGTATTTGTTCTATCTGATATGTAGCCATTCGTAAATGGCTAAATCAATAATTATTTTTAGCAACAAGAAATAATTTTGAAGAGAGCAATGAAAAGTGAGAAGAATGAAGGAAAAGGGGAATAGGGTAAACACAAAGACATAGTGAGGAGGTGAGGAGACATTGCAAGAGCAGCAGCTCCCTTCCTGAAGGCCAGCAAGTCAGTCATGTGTTGGGCAGGGTAAATCAAAGTCGAAGGAGACAAGGCACAGCAAGTTTTAAAAGAAAAATGCACACAATAACAACAAAGTATAGATTTGAAAGTATAATTGCTACAAATGCTACAAAACTTATTAGAAAACCAATTTAAAATAATTTTTAAACCTATCATTACTAATATGAGCCAGAATAAATAGAAAACTTGAGTGACTTTCCTTACTGGTTAGAATTAATCAATAGTTCAAAATCACAGCGAACGAAGAATTGGAACTTTCACAGCGGTCTCTACAAACACTTCAAGGATATATAATTCTTAATTTATGTAAACTGCTACTCCAGTAATATACCATAAAAGACTCCTTTTCATACAGGCATGTTTAGTTAACTATCAAAACGTAGAAAGGTAGTAAAAACAGGGTCAATGGGAAATCCAACTTCATTTAAAATAAACACAAATGTATGCTATACTGCTAATAATAAATAATTTTCACACGAGAGAGAAAGTCATGAAGTCTGTAGTATAAAGATATATGTGCAAAAATGTAAGAAAGTTACTCAGGTGAAAACAAAGGAAGGATTATTCACAGATTAGTCACCAAAAGGAAACATAAAAACCACCTTCAGGTATAAACCACTAGGTCACATTTCTCAATAATAAATGTTGCCTGAAAGAACAGCGTTGCTTGAGAAAATCAAACAGATGGACCTACCTGAGGCACGGAGAAAGGAACAAGCAGAGTCAAGATGCCCCTTAGCTCTGTCAGCCACAGCCTTGAGCAGGGATGGTCAAGTTCTCCCGTCAGAGACTCTAACCCATGGAGATGAGTAAGGTCTGTGGGAATTCTTTTAGTATCCCATGCTCTTACCAGATCTAGCCTGGCAAAAAGAATGTTGAAGCAATCTGTGTACAAGCTGGGTCTGGGCATATTCCAGCCAGCGACTGCCCTTCTGAAGGCTTATCTCATCCACCCCAGACTCCTGATTACAAGGTGCAGTACTCTAGTCCTAGACACCAACAAAACATCTCATCTTCTCTCCTCAGCCCTCTCCCGACGAACAAACTCCTACTGAAGACGGAACAGAGAAAAATGGAGGTGTGGGGAGTCTCAGACATTCGTAACATGTCACACACAAGACAAGACCATATGGTGTTAACTAAGACATATCCATCAGGAAATATTTCAGGGAAGAAATATAGAGATCCCGTTCTCTGATTACACCTCCACCAGAAAACTAGAAGGAAGAAAATTAGAGTTCCCATTCAATCTCAGGTCAAAAATACATGGTAATTGATTTAATAATTCTTAGTGATGAAGGAAAAGTAACAATATTACAACTCAATATTTGAGCACTCGTTATGGGCATTTTACAAAACAAGAAAAACTAGTAAGTAAGTAAGGAGTAAACCTCCAATGTAAAAACTTAGAAACAATGAGTCCAGTGATTGGAGTCAGTTAAGAAAGTGAAGTGGAAAACAAAAACAAAATATAGAAGCTCAATAAATTCTAACCCTTTTAAAAGTGACAAAATAAAAGTAAATGTAAGCTATATTAGGATTACTGAAGAGATATATAATATTATCAATAATAAAGGAAGCATCATACTAATGTGATTAAATTAAGGGATTGGGTAGATGACTCAGCAAATAAAGAGGCTTGCACCAAGTCAGATGATCTGAGACTACATGGTAGAAGGAGAGAACCAACTCCCAAATAGTCCTCTGTCTTCTACAAATGGAGCATGGAAGGTACGTACCTGCAAGATCTCTTTCTTTCTTTCTTACTCTCTCTTACACACATACACACACACACTAGTAAGAATACTTAAATGTTATTAAAGTATTTAAAAAATAACAAGGAAATGCCGCTCAACTCAGCCTTTTAATTTTTGCTGAAGCAGGCACGGGCAGTCCATATATGGCAGTACTGTTGACTTGTCCATATTGGGTTTCATGGTCTAAGCTGATGAGGGCAACTGACTAGGTCTCTTCCTCAAGAGGGCACCAGATCTCATTACAGATGGTTGTGAACCACCATGTGGTTGCTGGGAATTGAACTCAGGACCTCTGGAAGAACAGGCAGTGCTCTTAATCACTGAGAGAAGAGATAAATGTACCAACTGTTCAAATGTCACCAAACAAAACAGACTTAAGAAGATGTCAAATGTTAAGATTAACCAGCTTTTCATTTTCCTTAATAAATGTAAAGTTAACACAAGATCAAAAAGCTTCATAGCAGAAGGTTTTTCGTTGTTTGTTTGCTTGCTTTGGGTTTTCAAGACTGAGTTTCTGTGTAGCACCTTTGGAGCCTGTCCTGGAACATAGCAGAGTTATATAATAGTATAATAGTATAGTACAATACTATAGTATAGTATTATAATAATAGTATAGTATAATAGTATAATAGTAGAGATCAGTACAATGACAATCTGCATACTCTACACTCTTTATGAGTTTGAGGCTAGCCTGGTCTACAAGAGCTAGTCCAGGACAGGCTCCAAAGCTACAGAGAAACCCTGTCTTAAAAACAAAACAAAACAAAAACAAAAACAAAAAAATAGGAAAATAAATAAAATAAATATATAGCTACCCACCTTGGACTAATCTTTGTTTTGTAATAAACCTAGAGATAAAATCCTCTGTAGCAGAAACCTAGAAAAAAATAGAAAGTGACTGCCCTGTGTTGGTATTAGATACTTTTCTCATTACTCTGACAAAATCCCTGACAAAGTCAACTTGGTAGGTAAGAGTTTGTATTCACCCAGCTTAAGGCAATGCAGTGTATTAGAATGGAGAAGGCAGGGCAGTGGAATGTGCGGTAAAGGGTTACGTTGCATGAATACTCAACTGGTGCTCAGCTCACTTCCTCTATTATATTTCATTTTTCTAGGATCCAGATCCATGGAGTCATGCTTCTGACATTAAAATTTGGGCTTTCTTAGGGTTAGGGTTAGTGTTAGTGTTAGGGTTAGGGTTAGGGTTTAGGGTTAGTGTTAGTGTTAGGGTTAGGGTTTAGGGTTAGGGTTAGGGTTAGGGTTTAGGGTTAGGGGTTAGGGTTAGGGTTAGGGGTTAGGGGTTAGGGTTAGGGTTAGAGTTAGTGTTAGGGTTAGGGTTAGGGTTAGGGTTTAGGGTTAGGGTTAGGGTTAGGGGTTAGAGTTAGGGTTAGGGTTAGGGGTTAGGGTTAGGGTTAGGGGTTAGGGTTAGGGTTTAGGGTTAGGGTTAGGGTTAGGGGTAGGGTTAGGCGTTAGGGTTAGGGTTAGGGTAAAAAAAAAGAATAAAAAAATAGAATAAAATTTGGGCTCTCCACCTAGGTTCAATCTCTTTATAAACAATATTCCTGATATGCTCAAATCTAATCAAGTTGGCAAACAAGATAAATCACAAAGTGTATCTTTTGGTTTCATAATTACTGAATTTTTTTCAGTGCTAGACACAGATGGCAGGGCCTCACACATGCTAGGCAAATACTTTAGCACCAAGTCACCACCCTAAACTCTAGCAACAAGTTTTAACCAGATATTTTACACAAGGAAAAGAAAAAAGCTAGCCTTTTCTTCTCACATGTTGACAAATGTTTAAGACGGATGATGTCCATGTATTTGTAAGAACATGGAGGAAAAGAAACTCGAACATTGACCTAAGAGAATAAATTTAATACAAAGATTTTAGGAAGCCATTTAGAAATATCTAGAAAAACTAAAGTTGTATATGTACTATAAATTAGAAATGTCATCAAAAAAGACCATTTAAAAGTTCTATATAGTTGTTCAGGACACAAAAATGCTTGTAACAGCAAAAATAGGGAAACACCATAAAAGATTTGATACACTATGATTTGCCCCTACTACCGAAGCCTATAAACTAAATGCACATATGTTAATATCCCAAAAGAATCATGTCAAATAGAAAAGGCAAGTTACACTCGGCATGGCCTCATCTCTGCTAAAGGCAAAAGCATACAACTTTGCATGTTGTTTATGAATTCATAGTAAAAGGAAAAGGATTTCAATGAGGATTCACCAGCTCCCAAAGGATGCTTATCTTTGAGGAGGGACAAGACAAGAAGGTGATAGGAAAAGAAAGGTTTTGCTATGATCTATGTTTTTATTTCTTAAAAGTGAAACGTATATCTTGTGTTGAAAGAAATGTGCACACTGCTGTCAGTTAAACCCACATCCTGTGTTGGCTATATTATCTGTAAATGTTTTTGTCTATGGTTTTTGATTACATCATCCTTAAACCTGAATTGGATGGGATTGTGTGACAGTCTACTGTGACACCTGCACCTCTGCTAATGTCCCAGTGAGTGTGTCTCCCTTCCCGGAAGGACCATGCACACCAGCAAGGCAACCACTGGAATCCATGGAATTGCTCATGTGTCCAGTCTTGCCTGAAAATACCACACTCACCTAAGCCTAAATTCCAAACTCTAAAGAGGAAAGGAGCTTGGAGGAAAACATCTAGGCCCTTGGGGAAGCAAAGAATGGGCTCTTTTTTGTAGTGGATTATTAAGATTATATTAAGCAAACCCAAATCATCCACAAGCAAGCATTTCAGAATCCCTTCAGCACATAAGGGTGCTTCCTTAGCATCTTGAAGGGCGAGTGCTATCATTTTCAAAGGTGTGTGTACTCCACAAAAACATATAAGAGTGATAAAGAAAACTATGGAGAGGAGTACGGATGAGAGCCATGTGGATATTTGAATACCGTAACTCGTGGTGTTCCTGTCTCACAGCCTCAGACTGCTAAGGAAATGCGGGCCTTGATTTCCATCAAAACACTGAGTCATCCCACTGTAATCACAAACAAGTCTCAACCCGGACCTGCAGTGCTTGTTCTCAAGCAGCAGGAAAGCGTACAATCTCTGGAAGGGGCCCGCCCTTCATTGCTACGAGCAGCAGATAGACGGTGTGACTAATGGGGTCATTTGTCAGGGCCTGGTGCTGCATACTTCCTGCTGGCAAGATGCTTTCCCGAGGAGTTAACTGGAGGGAATGGCTGCAAATGAAAGCATTACTGGAAGGGGAAGGATTGGGGATTGCAGTCTCTAACACAGATTCCTACCTATTATCTATGAAATGGCACAAAACGACTCACATTCATTGTGAGCTACACGCATACAACAACAACAACAACAACAAAATACCAACAAGAAATTTAGGACTTTGAATTCGCTAAAATTGCTTAGTAATGTGGCAGGTGTTTCAAAGAAATACAAATCAATTCTTACGTCTACAAAAAAAAAAAAAGCTATGCAGTTGTTTCTTTAACCTTGGATTATTTTAAATCTGCTTGTGTTAATAATTAATGGATGAATTAATTTAACTAAACAAAGTTTTGTCCAGCTTGAACATTCTTTGCATGGTATATAAAGTCCTAAGTACCCTTAGAGGGAGCACTCACTGTGGAAGAGCAGGGTGAATCCAAGCAGCTCTTCAGACTGTGCTCCTCCCCTGAGCACCTGCCTAACTATTTCTTCCTTTGGTAAACATCTGATGCCTATTCAGGAATTATAACAGGTGGGATAAACAGTGGTGCTTAATAATTAATGCGTATGTGTCATATCCCTGACACTACATGAGAACTTCACAGTTCCTATCTTCATGAACTTCGTATGTATTGGGAAAGATTCAACTGATAAATGTATTATAATTGTAGAAGAAAACCTACAGGACCTGTAACAGCAGACTGAACGGCAGCACCACTGACCCTTATACTGGACAGGAACACGGTTTCCACAGATCTTCCTCAGCTGCCCAATACTGCTTCTCTCAAAAACCCGAGCTGATTTCTTGAGAGACTTGCTCAGTCTTTTATCTGCTCTCCACATGTTAATGGGCTTTTCTGTAAGGAATTTGGATTCATGTTGTGTAAATGAAGATCATCCCATGCCTGTGTGGAGATGCACCCAGGCACTGGCACACAGTTCTCCCCTACAGGGTACCAAGAAGCAAAGAGAAAGCAGGCATTACTGAGTGCTCACCTCCAGACAATCCCAGTCTAGCTTCTGAACAGAAAAAATTCAAATAGAAGGCAAGAAATGGGAAGGAAGGAAGAGAGAAAGAAGATAATGAAAACAAAAGAATGTGAAAGAAAGAGAAACAGAGGGCGTACCTGCAGAACATTGATGCACCGTTTCTCCCTTCTTTCTCACACTCTGTGTTCCCCCTTAACCCTCCACACACATGAATGAACAATTAAAACTGATGTCTTAGAGTTCCTTCTTCTTGTAGATTACCTGAGATGCAAAGCAGGGCCCCCTGGGTGCTGAGGACACTGAGGCCATTTTAAGTAAATCTAAGAAAGCTACAGGTTTGGTTTGGGAAGAGAATGGTACGTCTTCCAAGCACAACAGCCTGGGAGGCAGGGCAGCTTTGTTTCTGCAGTCGGTTGGACACGAGGGCCCCACCTCTGCTTCTTCCTTAGGCTCTGCCTGTCTTACCTTTTCTTCCTGTTCTTGCAAAGTTTCAGCCCTCCCCTTCGCTCTCTTTCACACACACACACACACACACACACACACACACACTCAAAATTGTATATCTAAATGCCTAACTCATTCACGTAATTTTTGTTTGAATTTCATACCAGACCCCCTCCCCCACACACAGAGAGAACAACTCAAAACTGAAAGTCAGATGTGTCTGCAAATTAGTCCATTATGTGTAGATAGAATAAAACACCTGGTAATGGGTAACTTCTATACTAAAAACAACTTATTTGTCTCATAGTTTTGGTGTCTAAAGAGTCCAAACACGTTGTAACAGCATCCTGAAAAGAGCTCCAAGCCACAACACAGTAGAGAACTAGTAAGAAGCAGGAGAGGGGAGTAGGTGGGCGGAGTCAGAGAGTGGGCGGAGTTCCGGTTCCCTTGGTAAACCTGCTCAGAAATCATCTACTCCTGACAAAGCAGCATTAATTCTTTCTGAGCAGAACCTTCCCACGATCTACTCATCTTCTGCTAGGTCCCGTCTCTTAAAGCGTGTTCCCACTGTGGGAACAAGCTCCCAGAACAAGATCTCTGGGGCACAAATCCTTCTAAGCCAGAACCTGTCTTCCCAGTCTCCCAGCCACTCCCGACAGCAGATACTTCCACCCAGAATGCCGAACTGTCTGTCTTCGCTCATTCCATCATCTTCTCTAAGGTCTTATCTTCCAGTCAGAACAGACAGTTTTCCTCTGCCTCGGGCCTAGCCCAGCTTGTTCCTCCACCGACAGCCATCTTCCTGGAGACCAAATCACCCATCATGGTGCTCGTCTCAAGAAACACATTCGCTGCACCTAAGAGGCATTCTTTCTCTGTTCCCAAATCAACAGGCTATGTTCCCCTCTTTATTACAATTTAGGAAGCATAATTGCAAAATGAAAATGCAAAAGTAAACAGAACAAAGTCTACAAGGAATATATTGAAAGGTAAAATATGTCATACTACAGTGTTTAAAAGTCCCACCTGGTGCCCTGTTCAAAGCTCTTTTGAAACCATTATACGGCTTTTTGTTATGGTTTCTCTGCAACTACCAGCTCCTAAAATAGTAATAAAAATCTAGTAAATCAAAAATATTGTGTAACACAATACACGGACATAGGGAAAAGAATGCTAAGACTTTGGCCAATAGGCAAAGAGTAATAGGCATTGCCAGAATGCAGGCATAACTGTCAGGACCTCCGAAAGTCTGGTAGATGGTGCATGTCTGTGAGTGTGTACCAGAGAGAAGGGGAGGACTGTGCTGGAAAGGCATCCGCAGTGAACCTGATTGGTAAAGACGGAATCTTTAGGCTATGGATAGTAACATTTGTGAAGTAGAAGCTGGAGGGGCAGAGTTTAAGGTTGTGATTAGACTATATAATGAGTTTTAGGCCAGCCTGGGCCACATTCTCTCAGAAACAAACAGACAAAACACAAATGACAATAAAAACACAGGCGGGGGAGATAGCCCAGGGAGCGTTTACCATGACAGCAAGAGAAGCTAAAATTAAATTCTAGAGCCTGTGGGGGGAGGGGGGGAGAGAGAGAGAGAGAGAGAGAGAGAGAGAGAGAGAGAGAGAGAGAGAGAGAGAGAGAATGAAAGAAAGAAAGAAACCAACAAAGAAACAAAGAAAGAAACAAAGAAGCAAAGAAAAAAGAAAGAAACAAAGAAAAAGAAAGCCCATCAGGGCTACATGTACCTCTCCCCAGAAGTAGTGATAAATAGATGCACAAACAAAAAATAAAAGACAGAGATAATAGAGGATGGTTTATCTCTGAACTCTACATGCTTACATGGACACACACAAACACACACATGCACCATATTCACACACACACCACACTTGCACACACATATACCACATATGTACACACCACTCTATCATACACATACCATACACTACCAACACATGCATGACACATACACACTCATACATACACATTATACACACCATACACATACTTACATAAATGTCACATACATATACACACAAACACACAGTATCAACATAAAGATGAGGATTTATTCAAACAGCAAAACAAAACATTTTCAGTTTTACTGCATTTCAGTAGAACTCTGAACTGATCAATCTGTAAATAAACAGCCAAAGAGGAAGCCAGCAGCCACTTCCCACCCAACTTGCAGCATGATTGTAGGCATAGCAGCTTGAGAAAGAAACAAAATGGAAAGCCGGGCTAGAGCCAACCGGGAACACACATCCCAAGAGGGAAAGCATCAACAAACCAACACTTTTTAGAGAAAGAAATTAAAGGAACGAAGATTAGATGTCTGTTCAAAAGAAGGCTGAGAAAGGCAGACGGAATCAGGTAAATCCAGCCCAGTTATTAGTTGTAAATATTGCAGAGGGACCCTGCTTGGAACAACATACTCAAATGCACCACAGTCAACAAACAAAATTCTGCAATATCCCCAAATGAGATGTGAGTTTTCTTCTGCGAACATGTCAGGATGTAGCCCATGTCAATTACACAGCCTGACACCACAGGCAGGGCCAAATGGCGGTGGCTTGGCTTTCTGTAGAAGGCATTGCAATCGTGGAAGTATAGCTCTGTAGACTTGGCATTCTGTGTACCGGTGGAAGAGGCATCTGCACTGACTCATGCCCCAGATGTTTGTGGGGCAAACTCAACCAGCTCTGCATTTTAAGAAAATTCAGGAAGAAGGAAAGAAAACAGTTGTTCTGGAGATCCAAATACGAAGACTGGACAGTTGGTGGTATTTCAGCAGAACATATGCCACAGGCTGAATGAATCCTTATAAAATTTACAACTGGAAAAACTGATCACCAATGCTTTGGTGTTTGGGGGACGACCTCGGAGGGCAAATCTCTCAAGAATGCAGTGCCTAATGAGTTATTTTTCTTCCCCCGGATAAAATATCTGTCAGAAGCAACTCAAGTGAGGAAGGAGGCCATATTTTGGCCTGTGATTTGAGGAAAAGCATGTTGCCAGAAGGCAAAGTGGCCACACTGAGGGCTGTGACTGCAAGAGTTTGCTCCCATATGGATCCATCAGGAAACAGGAAGCTAGCTAGAAGCTGGACCACGGAAGAGCCGGGCTATACTCTCAATGCCTATTCCTCAGTGATCCACTTCCATCAGTGAAGCCCCATCCCCGAAGGTGAGACAAACCCTCAAGACATTTGAACCAGCTAGGGACCAAATATTTAGGCACATAGCCCAAGGGGCACATTCAAACCATAGCTGTGACCCTAGAATAGAGGCCTCACAGAACACCTGAGGGAAGGGACCAACAGACAGGAAATAGTACCTCAGCAGACAGGAAACTGGTTCCTGTCTGATGCTCCTGTCTCATTCTGGAGCAGTGGGACAGGGGGGAGCTTATCATGTGTCAAAAACTCAGGCTCTGGAGCTTCCTTATGGCATCCCAAGGATGAAGTATGAGAACTCATGTTTCTATGATATGCTTTTACATACGAAAGAAAGACATGGGAGCCAGCCATTTTTATGGGTTTGATTGAATTGGTTTTTTGTTTGTTTGTTTGTTTCAAAATATAAAGTATGGACATCAGTGTCATGTGAAGTCAGTTAAAGAGGAAAATTTCAGTCATATAGTTCCCAAAATGCCAAATTAGGCAAGATTTTTTGCTGGCATTGTTCTGCCACACTCCTTCCCACTTTTCAACTGAATCATGTTGTTCTGGTTTCTACCATACAGTTTCCTCCTATGAATCCACTAAGGACCTCTTCATAACAAATAGCCAGTCTCTCAAAGAGAACACATTAACTTAACTTACCAAAATCAAAAGAGCAATTGTGTCAGAGAAATGCACAGGGAATGCTAAAGGCTCCCAGAGCCTTAATCTCAAAGGAGTCTTTTCTGCTAAAAATCAATTGTGGAACACGAAGGCAGGCTTTCTGTTTGTTTGGCTTGGCTTGTTTGTCTTTGCATGGAGCACTGGAAGCACACAGTGCTCGCTGCGATAGAGGAGCCTTTCATCCCAAGTGTTTTCAGAAGAATTACACAATTAGGCAGACCGTCTAGCAAGCTTCCAAACCTTGTTAAGACATGGATACTGCTCATCCCGTTTGTAAGACAGCACCATCCTCTTGCCTTCCCACCTTCCTTTTCTCTTTTTGTATTTACTAGCATCTGAGGGTTCACTTCTTTCAAGCCCCCCCCATTAGGTAACACCAAGGACAGGTAGTGAATTCCCAGCCTCATGCAATCAAAGCTTGACTTACTAGCACTGTCCCCATGGCAAGAGGCTGAGGCTACCCTTTTTATTTATATGCCCGCCCTATGGTCACTAATTCTAGACCCACCACCCAGTGGCCCCGGGCCTGGGAAGATGTTATCGCATGGGTTTATCCCCACATCGATCCTCTTGTGACTACTGTTTTAAGAAGTAGCCACAGAAGCATGACCCTTCGGCTCCTTTCTTTCTGGTCTCTGTGACCTCCCACTTCCCGGTGTCTCTGTGGTGATTTCAGGCCCACGCAGGTAACCAACAGTAATCCTGTCATCTTAAGATCCTCAGCCACAGCTGCAGAAAGAGAACGTTTACACCTTATGATCGTTTGTCGGAGTTTGATGCCATAATTGTGTGAAAGTCATTTGCATTGCACAGAAACTGTGCCTCAACTTGTCATCTGTTCCCAAGGTTGCGATGTGATGTAGAATAGAATATACTCTCCCAGTGTAACAACGGGCAGTAGCAGTGAGCCTTAACTCCAGGTGGGCCAGAAATCACAAGGATGAAAAACTCACACCCTACAAGCGACTGTGTTGCTAAGCTTTGACCTTCACAGGGAAGGTGTGTTTAATCCATTTGCAATGGGGATCACTTCAATTTACTATGCATTTGTCAAGAAATTACCCTATCTATCCAAGCTAACATAGCTACCAGTTTCAGGAACTGAAGTACGGACATCTCTGAATAGATATTTATTCAGCTTACCACTGAGAGCAAGTGAAAAATGAACCTCTTTAAATGAAATGGATACAATTTTAAAAATCTAATCTGATGTCGAAAGGGAAAAGACACATTAGGAGCTAACTCTAAAGTCAGATTTCTTCAGTGAAACTCCTAAATCTGGGGTCTTACACAAATTACTTAACTGCTATAAACTCATTGCCCCTATTACAAAATAGAGATAATACATGTAAGAACTCTTATATTAGCTGTAAAGAATAAATGAGATTATACAGTACCAAATCTGAGTAGGGATTGTCATGTATTCAACCTCTCAATAAATGCATGTTATTGTTTGCTATGGCTTCACTGCATGTCTAGAAGGTAGGTGTTTGGAAGCCGGCCCTGCCAGGAGTTACATAGGTCATAAAGTCTAAGTTGATAAATACCAACTGCCATAAATTGATAAATACCAATTATAAAATGTCTCCAGAGTGCAATCTTCCTCTTCCACTCTATTCTATACGTGTTGTCTTTCTCTTCTTCAACCTTCATGGAATGGAGCAGCTGGAAGTCCTTGGTCAGATTCAGGTTTAGACCTGTAGACAGCAAAGCCATACAAGTGGGATGCCCAAGGCCTCGAGAACCCAGCTCACACCTCCTTGTGACCATAGAGCAGAAACAGAGGTTTAAGTAGGTTTAAGAGGTTTATTGTGGAATTTAAGATTTAATGTTGTTTCCCCTGTTGAGTTTTAGGCTTTTCTAGAACCAGTTACTGCTCTTTTTCCTGCCTATTTTGTCCTTTTGGAAGGAAAGTGTCCTGTGTCTTCTCTGCATTGGATTTAAGAAGGGACAACTTGCTTTGTTCCAAAGCTCATAACTAGGGAGAACATGCCTTAAGATGAACCGGGCCCTTAAGCTTACCTCTAAGTAGACAAAACTTTCCACACTGGACCTTGGTGTTATTACCAGGCTGTTTTGGAGTTTTAGAATTAAATAAATGCATAATGCATTCTGCATGTGAGAAGGACTTTAATTTGGGCACTCCCGGAGGATCGAGGGCAGGAATAATACCAGGCTATAAAGTTTGAATGTGCCCTCCCCACCCCCAAGCAGGTGTTGGGAATTTAATCAACATTATAGTGTTTAGAGGCAGAGACTGAGGAGGATTTAAGTTATCGGGGACCCAGGCTCATAAGTGGGTTAGTGACAATCTTGAAAGGCTTAAAGCTCTAAATTTATATCTTTATGGTATACATCTACCCTCTACTGTGGGTTGACTCAGCAGGGAGGCTCTGGCCAGACTCCAGCTCCTCAACTTTGTCCTTCCTAGCCTTTAGAACTCTAAGAGATATTCTTTTTGCTCTTTACACATGACTCAGTCGTGGGTGTCCTGTCACGGGAGGGCAAGGTGGACCAGAGACAGCATTCTTACTGTTCGCTGTTCAACTGCACATCTGAAGGTTTCAAACCATCTTCCCTTTCATGTCTACAGATCACTAGACCTCACAGCACAGACGCCGGAATGAGCTTTCCTTTGAAACCCAGAGTTCTTTTAGCTTTCTCCTTGGCTTTGAAGTGCCCTAGAAGGTCCCTCAGTTCTCCTCTCGCCACGCGGCTCCGCGAATGCCTCAGTGTGCCACCCGTGACGTCTATGCTGCTCTTGGTGGATGCTTCTTCCTTCCTGCCTCATCACACCCACTTTACCCTTTTGTTTTTGATGTAGAACACACGAGCATGAGAAATCTGCTGGCTGCCTCTCTTTGCCTTGTTTCCAGTGTTAGGGATTGAACCAATGATTCCATGCATTCTCTCTAACCCCCCACCCAGGGATAACTCAACACCCAGCCAAGACGTGAGCAACACAGCCATCCTTGCCCTCTGGAATAAACTAGCCTTTACTCCATAGACAACCCCCAATCACTCTGCTTACATTGCTTCTCCAAAGCACTTTCTAACCTCCTGGGATGCTATGGATCACCTACTTTCTGCATCTCGTATCTTCCTTCCCCACCCAGATATACAGTCTAAGAAATCCGGCCAGTTTGTTTGGTTTTTTTCATTGCTGTATCTCCTTTGCCTAGAACAGTGCCACAGTGATGTAAGTTATTCTAGCTCCCTTGTTTAAATTGATCCCTTTATTTCTCCTAAGGGAGAGCCTAACCAGAGCCCATCAGTCACGGCAAATCTCTCCTCCCATCCTTCAAACACCATATTCCCCACTGTCAGAAGCCAGTAGTTTATGAAGCCTTCCTCCTAGTATTTCTTAACACATCCCTAGCTCACACACTTAAGCTTATAATTTTCACAGGGAAAGGCCAAATATGGCTGGGAAATATACCATAAAAGTAGCAGCTCTGAAATTCGATAAAATTCTCTCTGTTATATAGGTCCTCTTCCTCTCCTAGTGTTTCACTTTGCCCACTATACATCATCCCATTCAGGGTTTATGCAATTCCGATGGGGTGCACACTACAATCCCATTTTACAGATGAAAGAACAGAGTATTGGGAAATTTAGGAACCTCATAGATGGCTATAAATCCCGTGACGAGTCACTTGAACATTGAGCTGCCCAACCCCAGGAGGCTATGATCTTGCCCCTTCTTTCTGTCTAGGAAGAATCTGGCATCCATTACAAAGTTCTTGAAAGCTTAAAGCCATACTCTCTTTTCCTATGATTCCCTAGAGAAAAATTAGTAGCTAAAGTATATATGAAAATATTTCTGCTCTGTGTCTACTCCAATCAAGACAAATGATTTCCTGAAACGCTTCTTATGTGCAAACTCCAAATATAACTCCACAGCAAAACCTCCTCTTGTGTCACAGTGGAAGGCAGCCATCACTGTTGCAGAGGAAACAATGGCTTAGCAATCATCCAGATAGCCATTCAGATTTTAGTCAGCCCCCAGAAGACACATGTTCATAAAGTTGACTAAGTAACAGAAACAAGTCATTCTCCAAAGAATGTAACGTACAAAAGAAAAGGGATGAAACAACAAAACCACTCAGTGACTCTAGGTTCTCTGTGCTAAGAAATTAAAGTAACAACAGGGGAAACGTTCTGTACTTGGCTTTTAAAACGTTGCTTCTTCTGGATGAGCAGTAACAGATGTCACATAATGCTCCCCGTGTTGGAGTTGAGTGGCCATCACCAGGTCCTAGAGGGGCTCATGTTCCTGATGCAGTGTACAGACTGCAGCTTCCAAAGTAACAAACGTTCATGCCCAAGGAGTGTCCCTCAGGAACGGATTACCAGTTTAGAGGAATGTGGCCCATATTTCATTCCTGCATTTTCTTGAGATCATTATTTGAGCTTCACAAACATGTTTTCAAAATCTATTCCTACCTCTTGTTTTCCCCCTATCTGAGAAATGTCAAACAACCAAAGGGACCAGGTTGACTCCTTTATTTTTCCAACATATTTTGAGTTAATGTGTATCTTTAACACTTAATACATGGAAATTTGGAACCTAATAAAAGAAAAAATGTTATCTTGTTGAGGCAACTAACATTTATCCCTGAAGTTTGCCTACTTTAAGCTCTTGGAGGACAGAGATCATGTGCCCGCATGGCTGATCACTGCACTGTGCCCTGCATGTTGCTCTTGTTGACTAATAAGTCTTTTAATTGATTACATTGTAATATGCTAATAAATATTTGAAAACAACATTTAATGATCTTAAGGTATTAGATGAATCATAACCCATAACATTTAATAAAATGTAACTCTGTTTCTTATTTTATTGCCCAGAGCCAATATTCAGAAGACACCAATCTCATCTTTGCTCTCTTTCTAACTGACTCAGTTCCCATTTTAGGCTGCTCTTCCTAAGCTGGAAGGGCTGCACACATAAACTAGGACACCTGAGGAGGATTGCATTCAATGCATATTCTTAAATGACATTTATTTTAAACAAAACCAAGTGGCCAATAAAAATGTTTTCATTTGAAAGTCATCCTCAAGACCTACTGTGCTAATTAGATTTGCATAATTGTCACACCTACTAGAGAGAAATTATCTTAAAATAAAGAAAGACTTATTTGGATGCACAGTTCAGAGATGCCAATTCCTGACTGCAAAGGCCTCAGTTTGGGGTCTCAGGTGTATAGAGCACATCAATGAACAAGGCCTATTCACAGTATAGCCAGGATGGAGAAGAGAGAGAAGAGGCAGGATCCTCCATTCCCCTTTGATTGCACACCCCCAGGGACCTCATTCTACATGCCATGTCCCAGTGGACTTTAGAAGACATTCCAGATACAAATTGTAACATATAGGTAAGCAGGGTAAGCAACAAAGAGCTCCCTGAAGACAGTAAATCAGTAATAGCTGTTTTCTAAAGGTAAGTCTTCATAATAAGTATGGCACGATTTACTTTTCTGGTCTTCAGATACTACTAAAACAAGGATTGAATTCACAAACAATTCTAATGGTCACTGTTCACTTGGTATCAACATTGATGACCTCACTACAAACCTACATGCAATTGGGTCTTGCTTAAATTTACGTTCATTTTAATTTGAATTCATATCGTTGAGATGAATGTAATTCCTAACTTATGGGGGGCTTGCTATGTTCCCTTGAGCATGGCAGGCTCCATTTATCATCAGAAGAGCATTAGGAGTTAGCTCAGTGACATCCAATGAATTTTATATATCTCTTCTATTTAAAGTTCTTGGTCCCTGTCCCATAGTAAGAATGTAAGGAATGCTAAAGGATTATCAAGTGCCCTGTTCACATTTCACAGAGAGCATCTCTGAGTTACAGGTGGTCCATAGTCATGCCCTCATCTGCCATCCTCTGTATAACTGATATGACACTGGGAATGGTAAGTATAAGAGAAAGGGCGTTCTGTATTACTAGGTTCTTTCCCCGTGAATTTCTATCCCCCGCTCTCATCTTTGTGGCTCTTTCATCCAAACGGAAGCATTCACTCTTGGAACAAAAATATTTCTAAGACTTAGAAAGGTAACCAAGAGTTAGAAGATTCTAGAAGTTGTCAAAAGTTACATTTGTGGAAGGCCTCACCTAGGCCATAAAAGAAGTAAAGTTGTATTCGAGTTCTTCAGGGAGCACCAGGAATGTATTTTGTGTAAGCTGGCATCCATGCTAGGGCAAGCTTCCTCAAAATGCAGCTGCTCTTGGCTCACTGAACCTTCTGTAAAGAACTTTATAAACACATTGGCTCACCAAGGCAGACTTGGGTACAAGCATTTCATCAGTTTGCCCTAGGTGACTTATCTGGGATGAACAGACGATTGTTCACATCTCTACAGAAAAAGTCACAGAGCTCTCTCCTCCCAAACCTCTACTTTGTGCTCTCTTGGGCATGTTGCCTAGTTTGAGAGTGACCACTGGGTTTCAGTACAAGATTTGTCCTACCATTGAAACAATTTCAACTGAAATACATTTCCTCTGATATCTAATTGTTTGCTTCAAGGTCTATCTATTTTTTGAAGCTTTCTTGAGTTTGTTCCATCTCTTTTCAATCTCTGACATACCTACAAAATCCCTGACCTCTTAATATTCTGCTTGTTTGTCTTTTATATTGACAAGTATGCTTAGAAACACACCTGTCTCTCTCTTTATTGGATTCCAGGGAAAACAGCAAGCTAAGTGGAAGTCTTGGGTGCTGCCCTGTATGGTGTCACAATTTATGGTAAGTCATAAGCTTTAGGGATGTTTGTTTGCATCAGAGATTGCCAGCATGTGTGAAAGAATGAGGATCTTATCACTCAAAAGTATGTTTAAAAATTGATTACACGGTTCGAGTTCTTAAGAAGACTGAGGATTGCATAATGGTGAAATATACCTCCAAGATTCAGAGTTCTTCTAGAATAGAACTGAAGTTCAAGCACACAAACATACACTTCCACCTGTTTAATAAAGTTCATGTTGTGTTCGGTAGAATGTGTAATTACTCAAGGAACCCATGGTGTTCAAACGATCAGTTACCCTGGGATTTAGAAAGCATTGTTCCATGATTCAAAACCTTTATTTGAATCATAAGGAGTTTTAATTATGCTACATCAGAAAGACTTTGAAATGTTACATGGGCTTTCAGTACCAAGTTATATAAATTTAATATATAACTCTGCATTTCCCAACATTAGATTTTTTTTACTGGAAAAAAATGATAGCATAGTCTTACATTCTAGAAAGATCCTTACAGAAAAGTACAAATATGACAATCTAAAACCACTTAAGTCCAGCTCTCTCTATCCATTTTATACCACTTATTAAAGGGACTTCAGACAAATTATTTATCATGTCTAGGTCTCAATTTCACTATTTGAAAAATGAGTAATTTATTTCAATCTAGGCTTCATTTGAAATTTTATCATTTTTCTAATATTTTATATAATTAGAAACTGGAAAATATACTATATATGAATTATTAGTTGAGTCACCACATCCTATATTCGATCCACATGACATTCAGACTTTATAATTGAAAATTAATTCTCCTGTGTACATAACTGTTACAATCATATTATAAGCCATACTTCACTGAGCAGTGTTATGATTTATCACACTTAGGAAGGTTTCTGGAGTAAACAGTCCCTTTATCTGTAAGTAAAAATATTTCTCCATTATGCAAGCTTTAATGGGAAAACAAAATACACATACCTTTTAAGGTGTGAGTTTGTTTTAAATTAGCTAATAATTTAAAAGAATTGTGAAAAGCAAATACCTATTCTGAGAGGCAGGAGTAAGGCTGATGTCACATTAGGGTCATTTGTTCCATTCTTAGGATATGAATGTTGCTGTCAAACTCTCCCTTCTGGACCTCTGTTCTGTTTTTTAACCTTGAAATGCTGGGTGAACTCAGAGAAACGCCTGAGAACAACCCCAGCGCATCACCTTGGTAAATCCCACCCATTTCCATGTCTGGATAATGACACAGATTTCATGAGCACCATGTTTCTTTGTTCTGGTTTCTGCCCATATCACCTCTGCTATTTAATGGTTTGTGTCAAACATATCCAGACGGGAGAAATATCAGCACTGAGGACCAAGATGCCAGGGAAGCCAGGGAAGAGTGCTGACTTAGGATAGATAACTTATTTCAGATAATCCCAGAGACGTATGCAGCCAGTCCTGGTTTCTGATGCTTGTCAGCTGTGTGAGGGTACAGAAATGGTAGCTGCTTCTTCAGGAAGAGTCACAAATAAGAGCTTTGAACATTTTTTTCCCCTTCAAATGGCCCTTTGTAATGGGAAGCCAACTACCAGGGAGAGTGGAAATCAAATTATTTTTGCTCCTCCCTGCTAGCCACTTAAAAACAGATGTAGAGTTTGTCTTGCTACGGAATTTCCTAGCAACTACAAGTAACTCCAGTTTTAAAGCAAAATGAATGTGGACAGTGTCCCTATAAACATGTCAGCTCCTTTCTGGGTTTGTCCTGGTTAAGCTCAGCACGCAGCATCTTTGCTTGGCACAAGCTGGATGGGTCCTGTGAGAATGTATTAAAGGAAACATCGCTCGAAAGAGAAAGTAAAAAGGTCCAAGACATAAGGATTGTAAAGAAAACCTACATGTGACCCCATTCTTCCCTTCTTAGGTTGCTGGACTCAGGTGTTTATAGGCAAATTCTTACTACTAGACAGGAAATGACATAATTCTCCAGCTAAACTTTTTCAAAGCAAAAGAATTTTTGTTTCATGGCTGAAATGTGAGTATCATCAGTACACTAAAATAATCCAATAGTGCTCACTGAAAATTTCTAGATCCTATCTCTAATATTACTATTTATTCTTGAAAAAACTTTTCCAGGGAAGTAAAATTTTGAACTTGTGTAGCAACTGGGTCTTTTTTAAAAAAATATATTTTCAAGCAATGCTATCCAATTTTAAATCCCTAGACTTAAGGACACCTATATAATTTTTAGAAAAATTATCCAGTGACCTGAGGACAGGTCATTCATCAAACTGGACTTATTATGTGCTGACCAGAACCAGACCTGCTGAATCCATTAGAAGAGACATAAACTGAGATCTAGGCTGTGACCGGCAGGGATGGAAACTCGGATGCTGGGCCAGTTATTTAGTGCGCTGCACACCCTTGATCTTCAGCTGGCAGAGCAACTTGGGGCATTGTGGGTTTTTTACATTTAACAAATATTAACAGGTATGAAAACAAAATTTTGTAAAGTATATCTTCAAAATTCAAATGACCCGAGGCTAAATGCCTTTACTCTGGTATTATTATCCCTGGGCTATCTCATCACAAAATAGCAAGTGGAAATAAAATATTTTGTGGTCATATGTGAAAAATAATGTGCATGACTATTGTGTACATGGCATGGCAAGTCCCCGATCATCTCCAGCACATGTATGTATAGCGACTCTAAATCATGCAACTAAGCATTACTACACAGTTTAGAATTTTATTTTATTTTTTCAAAGTATGTGAACCGAGCACAAGGTTGGCAACTTGTGGGGTAATAAACCACAATCTTATATGAACAACCATAAATAGAGGTAGGTTTTCCTCCTGTTTCTGGGATTAATTCTGGGGAACTTGAAACATCAAAGCAAGTCGAGTTTAGAGAGAAAGGAGAGCCTGTAAGTGCTAACATCTGTGACCCGTGTCCCCATCACAACACGGGGTAGCCACAGCGAGGAAAGAAAGCACAAGTTCACGGTGTACTCAGGCAGGTCTTCCTGTTAACGCCAATCCCCTGCGTGTAGTTAAGGCTGCAAGGAATGAATCTCCATTGGTCTCTGTTGTTTGCTCCTCAATAATAACAACAAACTCTCCAAACATTACTTGCCAAGATATACATTTGACCAAAGAAAATCATTTTTTAGAAAATGGCATCCTATTCAGTGAGTACAATTAGAAGCCCAGAGCGCCCGAGCCTTCCACAAATCCTCCTCTAATATTGTTGAAATGTCAAAATAGGAACTCCCGACATTCATGGATTATTGGGTCGCTGTCTCTAAGTGGGAGAGAGAGAAATGGAAAGCAACGTAATTATGTTTGTCCACGGCACTTTATATTCTCAGAAATGTTTTAACTCGTTTCACTGTATTTAGCTACGGCAACAACTCCATATCATAACTTATTTATTAGCACACACATAAAGCCTTCTCTGCATAGCAATCTCTCCCCGCCCCCCCCCCCCCCCCAGCATTCAACCTGCTTCTGTTTTCTACTTTTCCACACACACCGATGAGAACCCACTCGGGTTTGACCTGTCAGGGCCACTCACAAGGAATTCACGCCTGTTTATCTCTGTTCCAAATCAAGGTTGACGCATCAGCAATTTAAATTGATCCCTACTGTTGATTATCTCAACACCCCAACATGTCCGGTCACAGAGGAAGAGCACCCACCATAGGCTGAGCCCATGCCGTGTCTGTTAAAATGTATCCCAGAAGAATTCTTCACGGGCAACCTCGCATCCATAACACCATAACACAAATACATTTGTGTGTCCATGTGACCATTATTTATATTACAAACTCAAAAGCACCAAATAAGCCATATCAGGAGTCAATGTGGCGAAAGGACATCTTATTCCCCTGATGGAAAAGAAGCTTTCTGAGCTAGGTGTTTTACCCTTGGTTAGGAAGACTTAAACAGGAATCTTAATCTGAAGTTTGTCTAGTGCTGGCTTCATCTAAAACTATAAGCATTAGCAGCTCCTTCAAGGGCCTTTACAAATCTCCAGAAGTTCAAAAGTAATTTCAATATTTAATTCCTCATCTAAATGAATAAGCATGAAGTGAATATCAAACACACCTAGTTTTATGGATAATTCCAGCCGAAAGTTTTTCAAATGAGCAGAGACTGCCCCAAGCGTCTTTGTTCAAGGCATCCTGAAGTTTCTCTTGGCTCATCATGTATGTGGCTTTCCTGGAGTGCAGGTGTATGTCACATATAGATATGTTCACCCCTAAAAACCTAAATGCACATGTTAATTTATACAGGGCTTGAGGTATCTTCTGGAGGAAAACATAAAGCTTACAGATGTCTTCCTAAGTACTGCCTGAGCCCTCTAGGTCTGGGTGAGAGAGCCAAATGACCCTGAGGTTTTAGAGGCAAAGACAACTGGGCTAACAGAAAGACTTCCTGTCCAAAAAAAAAAAAAAAAAAAAAACCAATCCCCACCAAGCCCACAGGCAGCCATGAGTGCTTTTCAGAGAAAAAGAGGTGGGAAGAAGGATGCACCATTTGTTATAAATGTAGACAACATTTAAGGCTCAGGGACACCCACTGAGCTAAAGAGGAACAAAGGAAGGATTGCAGGGTCACAAGATTCTGGAAGTTTAGCAACTTACTGATGCTATCGCTCCCAACACTAAAGACTGCCCATCCCTTCCCACCAAACAACTGTGGTGTTATTGTAAGTCATAAGACAAAGTTCAATGGGGGGACAATGTTTACTAAACATCTCTATAGTTTTCAGTCGGTCATCTGTGCGACTGCATTGTGAAAAGCTGTGGCAGACTTTTAGGAGTCTACTCAATGGCTACCACACTGTGATACGACACTGACACTTCAGTGGATCTGATGGCCCACTCACAATGCAAGCCACTTTTGTGGTCCCTGGATCCAGAAACACATAGTGAAGAGAATGAAGGCAAATATGAAGTTTACAGAGGCAAAAGCTAGAATGCAGGAAAGTTTGTCAGTCGTTAGACAAGCGTAGAAGTTGGGGTTCTCTTGAGGAACAGAACAGATGGAATCAATATATGTTTGGGATTTATTATGGTGCTGCTACTTCAACAATGACTGTCTCCCAAAGGAAAGTCTGAGAACCCAGTAATTGCTCAGTCCATGAGCCTGGATGTGTAAGCTGGTCTTCAGCATGTGATGGAGAAGTAGGCTCTAATGCCAGTGAGGGTGAGGGCAAGAAGGCCAAAGCAAAGACTTCTTTCTTCCTTGTCCATTACGTAGGTTGGCACAAGAAGGTGTGACCTACATTTAGGGTGGGTCTTCTGATTGCCTACACTCTGAAGTCTTCCAACTTCAAAAGATACCGATCTAAGGTAGGTCTCCTGACCTCAGGTGATATGGATTTAAGGTGGGTCTTCCTACCTCCAGTGATTAACTAAACATCTCTCACAAGGATGCTCTTGGGTTTTTAATTAGTTCCTGGTGTAGTCAAGTTGACACCCAACAATAGCCATCACTTAGCTCCTGCTGCACAGCCCTCTTCCCATATCTGTCCCTGGCTCCAAAAGCCACTTCTTCCTCTAGTGCTTCAGGCTTGGATAGCAATGGCACTGTGATACAAAGACTGTGATTCAGGACTGTCCTATGCTTATATTCTTCCCACACTGGTTTGATTCCCTTCTAAAACATCTGAAATCTCTTTTCATTTTGACCTTTTATGAACTCAATCATAAAGATTGATAAACTTCACCCAAATTTATGGCACCCCTCAAAATCATTTGGGTATAGAGGGATCAGGAAACTTCTACATACCAAATCTACATACAAAATGAAAAAAACTTGTATGTACCTAAAGGGAAAAAGGGGGGAACTCAAATGCTCAAATGTACTTAGACTTCTGCTTAATCCATAGATTTTTCTCAATTCACCCCTCCATTGTGAGGTCTCCTGCCAGGGTAAAAGCTGGGGGGAAGTCCCACATTCCTTGAACAAGGACTTGAGCTCTGGAAAGCCCCTGAGAATCTCATTCCTCTAACCTTTCTGTTTCTGTTCTGCTACAAATACCAACTCCCATGAGAAAGACGCCAATGTAGCCACTAGAACTTTGGTGAGTAAAGGCAGAACATTGAGAGGCAACAGAATGGGGGCTTTCTTATGACTTTGTGTTCAATTAAACAAAATCATTCACCTCTTTCGTTTCACATTTTTCCAATTCCAACTTCCTGTGGCTATGCAAATAAGATTATGAGATAGAGTATATAGGACTCCCTTACATTTAACCTTCAAATAAACAAAGAAAAGTATGTTACATATCAGATTGGAAGTATACTAAGGTGTTCATTATTTGTCTGAAATTCAAAGCTAACTGGGTATTTTTTTATTTCTTTGTTTTTGTTGTGTCTGTTTGTTAGGCCTAAGAAAATAAGGACAGCTTTTAGGATTAGAAGCTTTCTAATCCATCATCCTACGTATAATTCAGAAGTGACCAGTGAGGGGAGGAGAGAGTCCTTGATAAGAAATAAAACTGAAATTCTAAAGTAGCCTGCAGCAGGCTGCAATTATCTCCAAGAAAGAGTGACAGTAAATTCAGGTGTGCCACAAATCTCATTACAGGGTGACACAGAGAAAAAAAGTTCCATGCTTTTCAGTGCTTCCTGTTTTGGATGGTCTCAAAATACAACACATTGTTGATACCATGATAACCAAATGCAAGCACAGATTGCCATCAATTCAGTAACAGACATATCACTCTACTTGCATACCAGTACCTATAACCCCTATGAACAGATGCAATGAGATATTTCTGGAACAAGAGCTGTGACATTCTTTGAGGACAGATGCAAAACTTTTAATATGAATTCAGAAAGGTCAGCGTAGGCTAGAGACACACCCAAGAGCCAAGTTGGTGTCAGAAATAAGGACTCTCACCCCCTTTTTCAAGGCTGCCCTGTGGGCACAGATAAATAAATAGCTAGATGTTCAAGTGGGGATCTTGTGCCTACTGCTTTGATGGAATGTGCTGAGATGCTGCTGCTGCTGTAGTCGCTAAGGAGTTTTTTGTGAAAGATGAACGTGTAGGGAGTGATACTTAAACACCAATTCACTCATCATTGTGTTTTCAAACTGATTATTGTTTTAAAGAATGAAGAAAACATATAAGAGAAGATGTAGCTTGTAAATTGGAACCTTCTCTAAAGAATTTGATAACAGCATAAAAACAACAACAACAAAAAATAAAACAACAGCCTCACTACCTGTAATCGTTATAACAGGTGATGTCTAAATCTTTTGTGACCCAAAAATAGAGAAATCCTGGATCTGCACCAGGAGATAAATTTTGGGGGCCTTAGTTAAAACGGGTCACCAAGAAGACTAAAGATTGGTACCAAAATAAGAGAAATACTCTTTTCCTCTATGCCCCAGGGAATGACATGAACTAAATCCCCCCAAATTTCTGCTTCACCTGTATGCCCTAAAGTGATGGTATCAGGAAACAGACCTTTGCAAGGTATTGAGTTGTGGATGAGGTCATGAGAGTGGAGCCTGTGAATGTGCTCAGCAAAAGTGTTCTTAGGGTTTCCTCTCTTCACTGACATAGCAAGACACAGCCAAAAATATCTCATTGCATCTGTTCATGGGGGTTATAGTTAATGATGTGCAAGTAGAGTGGCATATCTGTTATTGAATTAATGACAATCTGTGCTTGCTTTGGTTCTTTAACAAGAACTTATCTACCAGTGCTTTAATCTTGGACTCTCCAGAACCCACAGTTCTGAGAATTAATATCTGATGTCAAACCATCTAGTATTTTTACTATAAGCTCACGGTGTCCCCTACTCTGGGGTCAGTGAAGTTAATTTGGGAAAACAAGGAGAGAAAAGTCAAAGTCACTGAAGAAAGATGAAAGGATCGAATCATTTATAATCATGGGAGTTCCCTGGCCTAGGTTTTGTAAAACATGGCTGGTCTTTGGAACAGTGTTCACTTGATGATGTCAAAGTATTTTAGTCAGGTTTACTAGTGCTGTTGATAGACCTGGATAAATCCAGACCCCCCCCCCTCCAGCAGGAAAAAATAGAGCCAAAAATCTAAGCAGGGAAAGAAGAATCAGAAATCTAGGATTAGCCAGTTCAATGACTGTTTCAGGAACTAGCTGAAGATAAAGTTAGATTGTAATCTTGAGAAACAGGGAGTTGTCCCCTTGTAATTATCATTGGTATTTTTGGAATACTCTGTTCAGGAACTAGCTGATTACAATCTTGAGAATAATCTTGAGAAACAGGGAGTTGTCCCCTTATGATCATTACTGGTATTTTCAGAATTATCTATGACGCCCTCCCTACCCCTGCGGATCACTGGGTTGTAGTTTCTACCCTTAAAAACCCCTTCTCCCAGTGACTCGGGGTCGAACTCCTCCGCTGCATGGGTTATGAGTCTCAGCCCCAGTGCACTGGCTCCTGTCAATAAACCTCGTGTGATTGCAGCAAGGACGGTTTCTCGTGAGTTACTGGGTGGGGGGGTTGTGTTATCCCGAGACTTGAGTGAGAGTCTCCCTACACCGGGGGTCTTTCACTGTGAAGAGACACCATGACCATGGCAACTCTTATAAAGCAAATATTTAATTGTAGGGGTACACTTATAGTTTAGAGGTTCCAGCACATCATGGTGGCATGCAGGCAGGCATGGTGCTGGAGAAATAGCTGCATGTCCTACCTATTGCAGGCAACAGGAAGTTGACATTGAGTAAAGCTTTAGAAAAAGACTTCAAATTTATCCCCATAGAGATACACTTCCAACAAAAGGTATGTCCCAGGTTATAGGTGTGCCCTCCAGCCTCAAGGTCTGGATTAAAGGCGTGTGCCATCCAGCTTCCTCCAAGACCACACTTCCTCCAACAAGGCCACACCTCATAATAGCGCCACTCCCTATGGGTTTATTGGGGTCAAATACATTCACACTACCACACAAATCCTAACAATAAGCAAATTCATTTGGTCTACACTGCTTCCTGAGTGAGCTTAAATTCTGATTCTTCTTTGGTAGGTGCTGAACTCACGGACCAGTAGGATTGTATCAAAAATAAGGAGTAACGTGGAACATATAACTTGGAAGAATAGAGAGAAACCTGCCTGTATAAGTAATCAAGGAAATGTTATCCAAGGAGATAGCTTGGACAACAGCAGATCAGAAAAGAGATGCAGACTTGTTGAACACACAAAGAGACTCAACCCAGAAGGAAATCAGCAGATTTGACTTACAGAGCTAGAACGTAGGAGAAAGCAAGAGAAGGGGCCAGTGAAATGGCTCAGCAGCTAAAGATGCTTTCTTATCAAAGCCTGAGTCGGAACCGCACAGTGGAAAGCGAGAACTGATTCCTGAAAGCTGTCCTCTGGCCTCCACACAAATGCTGTATGCCGTGGTGGGCATACGCAGATGGCACACACACTCGTAAAGAAACAAAGGTAAAAAAACCTACTCTTCAGAAAGAGATTGTATGCATTGTTATTACAAGAGGACGCCAGACTAGAGGATGAGAGTGATTGCTATGAAGAAGGAAGGATTGCACTCCACACGTCAGGCAATTTCGGAGAGAAAGGTTGCTTTAGGTACAAAGAACAGTGGCATTTTTTTCGGAGAAAAGGAAATAAAATAAATCCCCAGAACCTTCCAAAAGGAGAAAACAAATAAGATTTAAAGTGTTGTAGAAAGTGGTATGGTTGTGAGACACAACTAGGAGACTGAGTCCTGTATGTAATAGCAAAGAGCCTTTATTCTTTTTTGTTTTGTTTTGTTTTGTTTTGCTTTTTTTTTTTTTTTTTTTGAGACAGGGTTTCTCTGGAACTAGCTTTTGTAGACCAGGCTGGCCTCAAACTCCACAGAGATCCACCTGCCTCTGCCTCCCGAGGTCTGGGATTAAAGGCATGCGCCACCACTGCCCAGAGAGCCTTTATTCATATACAAGTTTGCAAACTTGTACTCTCCATGTATCCAGCGTCTTGGAGTGATCAGAGAGCCCCAACTTCGGCTGCGGTTGGGTTTTATAGTAGCAAAGGTAGGGGTGCAGGATTACTAGGGTTCAGGACCCCTGATTGGCTAACACCTGTCTAGGGGTGTCCTGGTGAAAAGTGATGGATGTGTGCTGGCAGGTGATCCTACCTTCAATGTTTGGAATGTTAGGAGTTTTCTTTGAATGGTCTGCTCCTAGGTGGAGCATGGGTCTTAGTTTGTGATCTTTAATGCCTTAGGGTAAACTGAGACTCAGACCTACATATAGCTTGTCATGCCTGGGTCCTACACTCTTAAATGATGTTTCATTGCATGAACCAAACCCAACAAGGCAAATAAACAAACAAACAAACAAATAAATAAAATGTCAATGAAATGATTCCTAATGAATTGATTCTGCTAAACTTATAGTCCAGTCATCAGAGAGGCTTCATTCAGCAACTGATGGCAGCAGATACTGAAATCCACAAACATTATAGAACCCAAGTTGGAGATCCTGGGTTCACCCTCTTGGAGTTCAGGGAAGCCTGAGGGAGAAGGAAAGGAAGAATTGTGGAAACCAGAGGGATCAAAGATACTGAGGAGAGCATGGCCTGCAGAATCAGCTAAGCAGGGCTGGCAGGGACTCACAGAGACTGAACGGGCAAGCACAGCACCTGCAAGGGTCTGTCCTAGGTTCTCTGTATAAATCTTACAGTTTGGTATTTTACGATAGCTCCTGAGAGTGGGAGTCAGGGTGTCGCTTTTGAGTGCACTTGGGACCCTTTTCCTCCTACTGGATTGCCTTGCCCAGAAGCACTGATATGGAGATTTGTGCCTGGTCTGTTGGTTATATAATCTGTTTCTATAACTGGTCATGTGGCCTTAGCTGGTATTTATAGATACTTTCCTCTCCCACTCATTCTGTATTTCTTCCACCTTTTACAAACACCTCAACAGGCCTTGGTTCTCTTTCTCGTGGAGTGACCCGCACTTTCATTCCTAAAGTGTCTGTGCCCTTTGTCATCCAGCCTATATTAGGCTGCTATAGGTTTTTTTTTTTTCTTAATCACAAGATATGGTAACACCAAGAGATGCCCTAAAGGCTCTCCTGTACTCCAAGCATAATCTTTTTTACCTCCATTGTGGAGAAGCAATCCAATTTCCCCATGGTAATCTGGATCAATCACCCCTCCTAACACTGTTATTCCTTTCTTATCTCTTGGTTTAAGGGCGTCAAAAGTCCAAAGTAGCCAGGGGAAAGTCTTAGCCTCCAGTTCAATAGATTGTTTGTTATAGCTCCTGGCAGGAGCACTCTCCACTCTCCAAAACTTCTAGGCCAGTAGAACTTAAGGTCGCAGGAACAGGAAGCACAACTCTCCGTAATGGTTCACTAGAGGTTATAGTGAGTGCAACTATTATTCTCTTGATTCCTGGATTATTACAAAATGAACAATAAACATAATTAATATACCGGCTCACAATGAAGTAATTGTATCCTTATAAGAGAAGACTATCAGTCTTTATATCACAATACAAAATCTTTCACTAATTAGAAACTCTACTTTTTATGACAGAGTTACTGCTAGCATGTAGAGTGCATGATGTATGTATGCACACATGTGCCATGTGCATGTGTGGGCACCAGAGGACAATTTTGTGGAATCGGTTCTCTCTAATTTCACATGCAGTTTAGAAATCAGGCCCAGGTCTCTAGTCTTAGGTGGCAAGCACCTTCACCTACTGAGTCTCGTTACCAGATCCTCATCAGAAGCTTTTGTTTTCATAATTGCATTTATTCTGGTACGTTCTCAAATTACAAAAGAAATCTGTGCTGATTTTAACACAAAAAGGATAATACAAATATTGTAAAGAAAGAATAACAATGTTTACATTCTCATCACCTTCTCCAAGTTGAGATAACTAGTATTTGTAACTGGAAAAATTCACGTGTTTTGTTTTCATAGACAGATATGATAGATAAATTTGCAACATATATACATATATTTGTGACACCTTTCACGGGCGTTTAAAAACTAAAAACAATTAAAAACTAATATGTCAGGGGCTGGAGAGATGGCTCAGAGGTTAAGAGCACTGGCTGTTCGTCCAGAGGTCCTGAGTTCAAGTCCCAGCAACCACATGGTGGTTCACAACCATTTGTAGTGAGATCTGGTGCCCTCTTCTGGCATGCAGGCATACATGCAGGCAGAACATAATAAATAAAAAAATTAAATTAGAAAAATAATGTATCGGAAAAAGAAAAATATAAACATTTGTAGTAAAAATCTACTATTAAGATATGGTCTTAAATTAAGAATTGTACATTAAATAATTATTTTTAAATATGAAACCATTAACAATAACCCTTTATAATTCTTTTAATAGTCCCTATTCTTTATATTATTGATGATCCAACAATGTTCTTTTTTAATATGTGTTATTTATTATGTACATGGTGTTCAGACTGCTTGTATGCCTGCATGAAAGGAAAAGGCACCAGATTTCATTATACATGGTTGTGAGCCACCATGTGGTTGCTGGGAAATGAACTCAGGACCTCTGGAAGAGCAGCCAGTGCGCTTAACCTCTGAGCCCCATCTCTCCAGTCAACCCAACAATGTTCTAATACATCTTACTTTAGCAAAGCAGAAACTTTGTATTATTGCTTTTATAGTAATTCTTGTTTCAAACATCATCAGAGAGAATATGTGAGCAGTGAGGGCATCATGGGAACATATCTGTTCTTTCAGAATCATGGCTTTCTTCTACACAATAATAAATGAAAAAAGTGAGAGGCTATAATTTTCATTCTGGTTTATATCTAAGGTAGAGAGTAACAAGAGGTGTCGATGTTCAATTATTCAAATATGTTAACTTTTGATTGCTGGCCTGACATAGAATCACTATTGCACAACAATCTCTGCAGTAATATCTGTGACCTTAAGTCATATTTTAATGAGACTTGGAGAAACTATATAAAATAATATGGTCGAAATAATTTAGTGGTTTTAATGAGGAAGCATCACAGTGCCAAACATAAGCAAAGGTGTGAAATTATCTTTTCGTTATTAAGTGTGAATGTTGAAATTCAGGGGTCATCTACATGCTTAAGGAACCTAAGGAGTTGAGAAACCTAATCGTTTATAACTGAAACTGTAAATAGTTATGATGAATTACTCCAAGATATGCTGAGAAAGGTCTAGAAGACATCTCTTGAATCTGGTCTAAGAAAGCAGTCACTCTCATCACAATAAAAACAAATTGAAGGCTGAAAACTTCATTTATATGTCTTCGAATTCTTCAAAATATTTTGGTGTAGTTTTATGACTAATAAGAAGCAACACGTTAACCCAAATTTAAGTATACATCACTGTCACGTTTTATTCATTTGTTCAGTTTGGCTTTTGTAGAAACAGGGTTGTGAATCAGCAAGTACTCGGGCATTGCTAAAATGACTTATTGCTAAATTGATTACATTGACTTAATGTTAAGTTGACTTGCGCCAAGTTCACTAAGTTGACCGTGGGTGAGTTGACTTGCCTGGAGTGGTCACACTGACACATCATACTTCTTTGTTTTCCAAGAACACTGAAAGCAGCCCACAGGCAGGAGCCACAGCTTATCTGAGGCCCATGCCCTGATACTTCAACACACTTAGCACCACTTGCTGAGTGAACCGGGGCTGTACAAGGAAAGTCTAGGCTTGGTGGTTGCTCAGTGGCTAAACCTTAAATTACTACTAATTTACTTTTTGTTTCTATCATATTAACTGGCCCTGATCCCAACTTCATAAGTCACACAGAATAAGTAAAACCACATTGTCTTATAAAGAAAATGTATTGCTGATATATGCTACCATTAAGTCAATGCTCTATAAAAGGAGCAAATGTTGGCTTAATATAGATTGTCTTAAGACACCTGAAGCCAGGCAGTGGTAGCGCACGCCTTTAATCCCAGCACTCGGGAGGCAGAGGCAGGGGATCTTTGTGAGCTTGAGGCCAGCCTGGTCTACAAGAACTAGTTCCAGGACAGGTTCCAAAGCTACAGAGAAACCCTGTCTTGAAAAACAAACAAACAACAACAAAAAAGACACCTGAAAACCAATTCTGTCACCTCCACCCAACCACATAAAACCCATCACTCTGCCATATACACAGCTGTGAATTTCTTTCTCCTAAAACAACATAGAAGTGGCAGGAATTCTACCAATATCTCTTAACTGAACATTTCTAGAGTGTGGACCTGTTTGTTGTGCACAGAGCCCTGGGAAACAGCTTGTGCTGGGAGCTAACCAGCTCATTCGGGCCTCTAAACCATTTCTTCCCTACCTCCTCCATCCTCGTGTGACTCGCTATTTAAAGAGCTTCCCTCACCTCTCCAAGTCTTGATGTCCTGGCTTATCACCTGAAACTGATCTAAGACTTCCTGTTTCGGGATGCACCTCAAGCTCGAGCGCATGCACTGAGCATCACCAGATCCTCAGGTCTGGGAAGACTCTAGTTTTGCCCATTCTGCTTCTTCCATTGCAGTTAAAGCTTCATTAAGTGTTGGCTGAATAAGCAATGTGTAAGAAGTACACGGAGTCCAAAAGCACCATTAGCAAGTGAGACAGGGACGTTCCGTTCTCTACATGGCTAGCTCCTTTTGGTACGCTTTTCTTCCTAATCCACCTGCCTACCAGCCCCACTGATGTGTATGCATACGATTGTATTGACTGTACTCCCCCCCCCTTATTTTAAAGGCAATTTGAAGTACAAGATATGCTATTGCTTTGTGTTGACTTGTGCTACAGGCATGCCATTGTTCTTTCAGTCTCTGAATAAATAGGTCACTGTAGTGATGAGCTGTGGGCCAGCTTCCCACCGCCCAGCTCCCGGCCACCAGCTAGCTTATGCCCCAAAATAATTACAAGGAAACTGTATTCTTTTAAACACTGCCTGGCCCATTATTTTCAGCCTCTTACTCACATCTTGACTAACCCATATCGAATAATCTGTGTAACACCACAAAGTGGTGTCTTACCAGGAAAGATTCAGCATGTCTGTCCCGGTGGCTGGCTTCATGGCGACTGGCTCAGAGAGGAGAGGCAGGGCAATTGTCTGAGCCATCTACCTCACTTCCTTTTTCCTGTTCTGTCTACTCCACCCACCTAAGGGCTGGCCAAGGCAGTTTGTTTATTAGCCAATGAGAATCCTCCATCAGGTCACTATTTTTTTTGTTACTAGGTTCTAATAAAACCAATGAACAAAACACTCCAGTACTTTCACATACTGACTGAGGGGATGCAACTTCTGGGCTTTTACTCTTTAAGAAATGACTGCTCCTAATTTAGGATTTTGACCTGCCTCTATGAAAGTTGGTTTTCAGACCATTTAACTATGCACCAGAAGGTGTTTATTGAGCTTTTAATTTCCAAAACTATCCTCACAGTAACATAGACCTCAGGTTAAGCAAGTGTAAGCAAAATTTATCTAAGATCTTAAACTTAATTAAAAGTTGTTATTGAGTGCTTGCTGTATGAAACAAAAAGCCAGGAACTGTGGGACATATAAAGATACATGAGATAATCTGTCAGGTTCAGAAATTCAGAGATTAGAAAGGGTTCAAGACAGCTACTAGAAGGAATAAGATGAGTTGTGGTAGTTACATACAACACACAACGATTCCCTCAGCTGAGAAGCAAGCTAAAAAAATGCAATTCATTAAAAAAAAAGAAAAGCAGCTGAATGTGAAAACATTTAATCAAGGTAATGCAAATAAATCAAAAAGTACCTCAAAGATATATATTTTTCCTTTCAAATTATCAAAACTTAATTTAATTATCACACCCAAAGTTATATGAAGACTACACTGTAGTGACATGGTAAATTGTTTTTAATTTTTTTTACGTTTATCTGTGTTTTGCCTACACATGTGTCTGTGTGCCACAGGCATGCCCAAAAAGGGCATTGTATACCTTAGGACTGGAGTTACAAATGGTTGTGAACAGGGGCTGGGAATCTAACCCAGGTCCCCCAAGAGAGCCTCCAGTATTCTTAACCCCTGAGCCATCTCTCCAGTCTTCCTCCCCAACTAACTAAAGTAGGCTAATGTTAAATACACTTAATAAGTTAAGCTTTGCTGTTAAATTAGAACTGGAAATATAAAATCCTGCAAACAAAATAGAGATTAATTACAAATTCAAACGCATTAGCACTGGGTGAGTGGTCAATTAAATAACTAATTATCCTGAGAAATTAACTGCCTGCTTAAGTGTGTTACCACACCCCACCACCTATCCTCTCTCAGCCCACACAGGTGTCCAGTATCTCCTAAACTGCTCAACCGGCTCAATAGTCTTAGTAAGTAGCTTAAACAGACACAACATATTCTTAAATATTCAGTTGGGTATGTATTCACTCTATAAGCACAGAAAGGTGCTAACTTTGTGCCAGGGACTATGTTAACATTTATAAAAATTAAGCACTAGCTGGGCCATGGTGGCACACACCTTTAATCCCAGCACTCCAGAAGCAGTGGCAGGTGGATCTCTGTGAGTTCGAGACTAGCCTGGTTTATAAGAGCTAGTTCCAGGACAGCTAGGACTGCTACACAGAGAAACTTTTTCTCAAAAACCACCACCACCAACAACAACAAAAATTAAAAATGAAAGATATATACTCATCATCCAGTCAATCTCCCCTTTCTCTTCACTTGCCCCCAACTCCAACATATTGCTTGGCTTATGGAAATACTTGGCTGAACTTATTCCGTCTACTTAGACTTAGTCCCAGGATGGCACCATTAAAATTAAAGGAAGAAACTGAATTCCCTTGAGAGCTGTCAACTCTGAGTTCCACCTGATGATTTGGAATGTTGGCCCCGATGATTTGGAATGTTAGCACTAAAGTTGGAGAAATACAGTACATGGTGAATTTTAGTTACTGTTATGGTAAACCTTTACCATCTTGAGAGTCTGGGACCAAAATAAATGTGTTATGAGTGAGTCATATCTATATTATTTCCATATTCAGGAATGCCTGACTTAAATGATGAATTCCAGAATAGCATTCAGAATCCAAATGAAGTCTGTCCACGGCAATGAATATGAGATTTCTCTTAAACTTCCCTTATTTAACATAACAGCTTTATATTAGTAGGTCTTTTAGAAAAGAGGGAAGTGTCTGCACCAAGATGTAGGAATGAGGAGGCAGGAGTGACAAGTAAGTGACCTAAAATAGAGTTTAGAGTGAGAGATGCAGGCAGGTACCCAGGTTGTAATCACCACTGGCAGGGATAATCAGAAATGTCAAATGTGGCCCTAACCTCTTCAAGGTGTGTGGAATGGTCTTGATTTATTTTATTTTGACATGAAAGGTGCCTCAGAGATCTGGCAAGTTTCATCTTGTTATTGTGGCTCTGACCCTTTCTTCACATCATTCTTATTTAGATCATAGTGACCTCCTTCAAGTGGAATGTGAGCACAAACATGCTCATCTTTATACTATTTCTGAACTGAGCTTGGCATGTTTTAGAAGCATGTTAAGTCAAGAAGCAAAAAAGACTTCACAGCAGCAGGAAGGTATGATTTTTGATTCTTCATGAGAAAAAATCGAATACAAGCGAAAGCTAAATAAATGACTTGTTATGTGGGTATCTCTAACTGTGAATAATTTAGCTCCATCTGTGGACCTGCAAACTATAACAGTGGCTGGTCTGACAAGATGTGCTGACTGGTGCAATAGTGGCATGAATGTTATTGAAGCAACCAACCATTTCCTGGTTGGAGCTAAGGTCTGCTCCATGGGGTAGAACCCATTCTTAGCTCCATTAAAGGGCCCCAGAAAAAGTAGCTAGACAGGTGTTGGCCCTAAACAAGAACTCCATACTATTATTTTGTTAAACCGAGAGTATTAAAATGACTTCAAATGAATGACTCCCAATGACTCACTACTATACCCACAGTTCAGAGCATTTTCCAAACCCTATCAAAGAAGCTTCTCCTTGAACTGGGTGACAATTAATAGAGGTACTTTGTGTTCAACTGGTCAGTGTTCAGAGAACAAGAAACTGTGAAGTTCTGAACCCTAATAGTACATACATATCACACTCCTCCACCCAAGACTCAAAGCTTCCATACTAAAAAGACTGTGAGAGTCAGAAGTGGTGATAACATCAGAGAAAACATTTGTTCCAGATACAACTGGGAGGCTGAACAGGATCTCAGTGGTTGTGATAACAGTATAAGGCCTGACCAAACTCAACCCAGACAAAATCCCAGTGTAGAGGGGAAATCCGTGTGCACAAAATCCCACCACTATCTGAGGAGCTATTGATATTGTATAGCAGGTGATTTACAGACTACCAAAGAAGGGCTGTTTATAATTCTCTACCCTCTCAAATGCAAACTATAGAGCCAAAGACTGTGGGGCAAAGCCTGACATAGGTGAGGAAATTAAATAGGGAAATGCATAGACTCTCATAGGCATTAAATTGGTTTTTATATGTGAGCAAAATGTAATTATTCTACAAAGGGAAATTGTTCATCAGTCTACAGTTTGATCCTACATAATTTAAAAATATATTATATGTGTAAGTTATGTGTCATGTATGTAAGACCCAAATATGTATATTTTTGAAACTATATATATAGCAATTATATATGAATATGGATGAGTTATATATGTTGCCACCCCAGGAGCTGAAAATTCCCATTTCTTACTTGAACTTCTAAAATAAACAATATTCAGTTCTAGAAGATAAGAAGAACTATAGGTCACAGAGCTCTCTTTTCTCTGAGCTGTGCTGGTAATGTACATGGTTATGTAACAATTCTGTACAGTAGATCTTGCTTTCTTCTTATTATTATTATACATTTGAAAAGCAAAAGCAACAGAGGTATAAACTTGTTCTATTAGGTTGAAGTTATCAGAGAACATCTGGACTTCTTCTGAACTTTCAGTTATATGAATCCATTTAAGATTAATGAATTTAGTTGGACTATCACTACATTCAGGTATAGCATAGGAGTTTAGCTAACTAATTAACTAATCAAACAGACTATGAACCTGACAGAAATAAATGATTGGATCAATAAATAAGTGGAAAAAGAGATAAGTCACTCACAAATTAATTCTGCATAACATATATATATATATATATATATATATATATATATATATATATTCCCTAGTGAGGACTAAAGAATAATTCCTTTTCCCTAGATGATGGGCTAAGTTTAATGACTTAGCAGTTTTTGCAAGGAATAGGGTGTATAAAGGGCAGAGAGGAGGCACAATAATCTCACAGTGGGGAAACCAGCCCCCACTCCCTCAGACGGGTGAGCATCATCAGTGTTAGCCGTGGAGAGATCATGTGGGCCCGACAGGACATGAGGAGAAGGACACCTCATCTCTGCATCCCCCTTCCCAAAACAAACAGTCAAGTCTGATGACGAAACAGCCTCTGTCATTAAAGACAGTACATCACACCCCCAGCCAGCAATCATCAAAATGATAATGGTCCTGCAAGTCAGAGAGCATTCACATAGACAGATCAAAATACATGAGAACAAATGTAAAGAGGTATCCTGGACGAGATCCTGGGGCAGGGAAAGAGAAGGCATTGGACACGGGACAGTGAATCCTGGATGAGTGTGGAGTTGGTACTGTCCAAGTGCTGGTTTCTTGGCTGTGAACAATTGGCCATAGTAACGGAAAATGTTAACACTGACGGAAAAGGGGAGAGGGAGATGTTATTGTCTGCTTTTTTAATTTTTACTCTTTTGGATTTTTCACTCTTTGAGGGCCCACCACCCAGCTCCCAAATACATTACACATAGAGGCCTATTACTACTTATGAACACCCAGCCTTAGCTTGGCTTGTTTCTTGACAGCTTTGCTTAAATTATCCCATCTACCTTTGGCCTTTGGGCTTTCACCTTTTCATACTTCTGTATGTCTTACATTCACTCTTACTCCATGCATGGCTGTGTGATTGGGGGCGTCTCACGCTAATGTTCTCTACTCCTTGTTCTCTTGCTCCCTCCTCCTCTTCCTCCTTCCTCTTTCTTTTTATACTCTCTGTCTGTCAGGCCTTCCTAGCCTTGCTCCTGCCTCACTATTGGCCATTCAGCTCTTTATTAGGACCATCAGGTGTTTTAGACAGGCAAAGAATCACAGCTCCACAGAGTCAAACAAAAGCACCATGAACAAAAGCCACACACCTTAAAATAATGTTCCCCACAGAGATAGGTAGGAGTTCTGTCTTGCAAGTTTCTATTTATTCTAAAACCAAAACTTAAACACACACATGCACACACACATATTCCGTATCTTGAACAAGAATACAAAGCAGATACATTTCCATTCCTAACCAAGGACCTTTATTGAATGCCTCTCCAAATGTTATAAAAAATGGACACACAGACACAACCAGCCCAAACACAAAATATTCAGACTGGAAGCATGAAGATGATGGGTTAATGTGGAAGCAACAGGGTGAATCTACTGGCTAAGCTGAAGAGACTGAAGATTATAATAGCCCGGATGAAAGATGTTGGCTCTCCTAATTTCAGGGCTGGATGAGAGCTTCTGGATGTTCCTTCCTCTATAGGAGAAAAGGTTCATTAGGAATCTGTGACTTGAGGAGAAACTCAGAAGAGATCACACTGAAGATAGTGGGAGCCAACTGAACTAGGGAAGCCTTGGGAGTGGTAAAACACAGACAAACAGTTGCAGGAGACCCTGCGGGGCTCAGGGAAGGAAAAGTTATTCTGCTCAGTGGAATGTGATGGAATGACCCTGAGAGCAAATCCCAACTGGGGGACACACAGGCACTGATGGCACTGTGGTCTCCAAGGTCTCATATGGACATGGTAGACCAGATTTGTGAGGGTTTGCTGGTGTTAATTAAATCTCTCCCTACAGCCCATGGTAACAATGCTTGTTTGTTAAGCTGTGTATTTTGCCCCCTCTGGGACAAACTGGTGGTTGCTGTTTTAATCCTTTCATAGTGCAAACTTGTACAGTATGTCTCTGAAGTCTTGAATGTAAGCATACAGGTATAATTCCGGATTTGAGTGAAGCCCAAACAAGGAAATGGGGACCACAGGAAGCAGCACCACAAGGCATACATTAGATATTCACCTTTCTTATTCTTTGTCTCTTGCCATATCTACACTGAGCCAAAAAACTGATGTAGAAAAAAAAGATTTTTTTGCTTTGAAAATAATATTTTTTAAGAACCAAGAGACACATACTTGAGGCAAAATAAAAAATATATATCTTTCTCCTGGGCTCTGATCATTTATAGCTCTTACATATGATTGCTTTCCCCGGATGTAATAATTTATTGCCTATTAGTTCACTATGTCAAAGGCTCACTTTCTCTCTTTGACTGCATGGGTGACTCCATTAGTGGTAATGAACTGTTTCATGGGTAATCACACCATCAAGACCCATCCACCTAAACCCTAAAGCCTGAAACCTCAGCTGTTTGTCCTGCAGAGAGAAAAAGAGCAGTGACCGGCCCAAAGAGATCTGAGAACCTCTGGAGATATTAAGTTTAAGCTTAATAGTGAATCATTAATAAGTAAGATGCAGTACAATTATCAATATGAGGCCCACTTAATAATTAATACCTTGCAAACAAAAGAGAAATGAAGTACTGGGGAGAATTAGGCGGAGGTTATATTCAGTTCCCCTTGAAGAGCATGCTTTGAAGGGGAATTCACAAACTGTTTGGAATTATGAAAGAATCATTTCCCCAAAGCTCCAGTGGAAAATCACTTTGCAACTGGAACTCTGAACACTAGTCTATGTCTGTGCTCACAAGCATCCTCTGTGCTCCATTCTGAAGGTACAACTTCTCCCATTTAGTCACAGATTTCTAGCTTTCGATGAAGTACTAAAAGGTTCAGGTATATGTGTGTGATCAACAAAAAAAATTAAAATTCTTAAAATATGTCACCTTAGGTCTGTTATTCTTACTAGCTTGGATTTTTAGGGCAATGTGTGTTGACAATAAGTTCCGAACTCTACTGGCAATTCTATTTTTCAGTGGATTAAGACAAGGCAAGTAACATTTATTATTTACCACAGTAGGTTGATTATCATCGTGGGTATGTCATAGAATTCTCTAAATAAGCCTGTGTGGCCACCTTTATTGAGCCCTGCCCCTAGACCAGAGATTTCACCTTGAGATAATCTAAGAGCAACCGTTGTGGACTGTGAGTTCTGAGAGATTCATTTCTGGTATCCTGAAGCCTAAGAATATCACCCTTGAATCCCAAGTGACTACATCTAAAGTAATACATTTATTTAAACGTCATTTTTAAATAAATTGCCCACAATATTTGGCAGTTAAGCTGCCAGTAGTTTGGAGATGAAGGACAGTAGAACATCCCAAGTCATGATTCGGAAAGGTTTGGCTACTGTCTGGCATGGCTGGCCAATCAACTCTTTCACCATTGCTTATGAGCCTGGCCTCTTTGCCAGCCTGTGACTTCTGCAGGGATCACTCAGCTCTATTGAGAGGTGACAGGGTCTTCCCATTGTTCCCACCTGAGCAGGAGCTCTTCAGATCTTCAGCATGGTATGTGCTGGCTTAGACTAGAAAAAAAAAACCAAGGTAGTACCTCAGGATTTGTGTTGAGTTTCTCAACTCTAACATGTATGTGAATGCTTTAATTGCTTGACCTTCTAGATGAGCAACCATTTACTAGACCAATGATTTCCTCAAGAATGAAATGTTCAAGCAATCCTGAGTCACCTTTACCATCCATGCTTCCAGGGGTAAATTGGATATTTTATCTACCAAACATGTTCTGGCTCACTATGGATACAATAGGAAATCCACTCGTTCCATATTAAATACATGGATTTTTGTTTGAATTTCAGAGTCTATTCACAATACTCAAAGATTCCATTTACATTGCCTAAATTTTACAGTAAAATGTTGCTAAAACTACCTTGTAAAGGAACAGTAATAAAATTAAATTCATTGGAAACTATTTTGAAATAGTAAACGCTTTCAAACTTAAGGTTTGCAACTCTATAGAGTAAACCTTTTTGATAAACTCTTAGTAAGTACTGGAGACTAGAAATAAGGTAGCTTAAGACAGGGAGGGTTCTTAGAATCTAGATTATAATTTCA
This sequence comes from Arvicola amphibius, assembly GCF_903992535.2. Lineage (NCBI taxonomy): Eukaryota > Metazoa > Chordata > Mammalia > Rodentia > Cricetidae > Arvicola > Arvicola amphibius. Next base: position 27,661,498 of record NC_052057.2, on the reverse strand, counting down.
TTGAACAGAGGGGTATGAATGGGATTTTTCTTTTCTTTTCATAATTCTCTTTATTCTTTGACAATGCCATGCATGCACATAGTGAACCAGTCATGTCTTCCCTATTACTTTTATAACCCACTGAATACGGTCGGTGCTGCCTCCTGGAATGTTGACTGATCTTGGCCTCATCTTGTGCAGGTAACCACAGCTGAATAGTTCACAAAAGTGGTCATGCCACGCCTCAACATACCTTTCAGTCCTCCTGCTGTTACATTCCTGTGTAGCCTGACTGTCTATAGACCAGGATGGCTTCAGACTCAGAGATCCACCTGCCTCTGCCTCCCAAGTGCTGGGATTAAAGGTGTGCACACTGCCCAACTGCTGTTACGTTCTTTATGGCCCCTCTTTATTTCTTGGGAGGGAGTTGATAGAGATGATTCATTTACACCTGAACACTCAATAGTAACTTCATCCATTATGAGTCTCTGCATTATCTACCGACCACTACAGGGAGAAGTGTCTCTGGCCAAAGTTGAAGGTAGCACTAATTGATGTAGATAAACATAAATACTTAAAAGACAGTTTAATATCCTGTCTATTTAGCAAAACAACAATAGTATATTCCCTTTTAGGGCCTATAACGTGCCAAGCTACAGGCTTTCAACTAAGTTTAAAGTACCAGCCTTCTTTAGAATTCCTTCTGAGGACAACCCTTAAATCTGAACCAAAAGCAATTGGTTACTCCCATGACATTTGTTCCACTATTACACCAGTGAACACATCTTGCCTGGCAGGTCCAGCATCAAAGCACTCAGGGCTCATGGATGTAGTACCATTGTGTTTTCTCCTTCAGCAGCCTGCCATGGCACTTTCTGACACTATGAAAGCTGACCAGCAAAATAGGAATTTTTCAAGTCAGTTCCAGCTTGACTGCTGTAATTACGTGCTTTGACGAAAACATCTTCAGGTGTGGGCATCTCATTATGGGGCAACCAAGAGCAATGACTAATGATGGCATGTTTATTGACAATCAAGCATAATTTAAACTAAAAAATAAACAGATAACTATTGCTGTAAAATTTATCAGTATAATACCTTTTAATGCTTAATTATGAATAAGCAGACATAATTTTCTATCATTAATAATTTCTGCCTAATAAAGTTGAACAATACAAGGAAGTCTTAGAGCTTAGAAACTTCCTTCTCAAAAGTCAGACAGTCAATTGGTGCCATCTACTATAATCAGAAAGAAGAAAGACAAAATCATAACTGGTGATATTGTATGAACTTGGTATGAAGAATTTACTGCTCAAAACAAAAGAAAGCTCAGATCCCTATAGTTGTACTCTTTCATCAGAATATCCACAGAACACCACATTCAGCTTCTTTCGGGAAATTCCCTGTGCCCTGTGGCGCCTGTAATATTGCTAGTCATCTCTCAGATCTCGGTTCCTCAATTTTTCTTCCTGAGGCAACTGATACTAAATTCTATAAAATGTACAGATGTAACCCTAACAACAAAATGTAGACCTCAGCCTTTTATCCACAGATGAGTGGAGTTTCTACCTCTCATTGTGAAAACTTCTTTTTGCAACAGAAGGAAACCACTACAGAAAACCACAATGAATCAGATTCACAGTTGTGTGGCCCAGTCCCAATTGTTGTATCTACTCACAAAACATCCTTACATGTAAGGCTTGAAGAACATGCAGAAGATGAGGTGGAAAGGTTGGAAGAGCCAGGAGATCAGGAAGTTTGCTGGAAATTGTTTCCTAGTAATATTAGACTCGTAAAGTCTCACCAACAACTGCCCAAGTGTGAGCTGAACAAGGAAGATACCCACATATATGCCAAAGAGGATGGGAAAAAACCCACAAGGCCTCAACCCTACACAAAGAATTATATATAAACAACTAAAGAAAGTTGGGAGTTGGAGATGTGGTCTTCCAGAAAAGAGTGTTGGGGGAGGGTGCTTGTTTGTTTCCTAGCCTCCCAGCCTCCCAAAATAACCACATAGAAATCTGTATTAATTATAATATTGTTTGGCCAATACCTTAAGCATATTTCTGGCTAACTCTTATATCTTAAATTATCCCATTTATATTAATTTGTGCATCACCACGTGGCTGTGATTTACTTACAAGTTTCCGGTGTGTTGGTCTCCTGTGGGCAACTACATGGCTTCTCCCTGACTCTGCCTACTCTCTCTCTACGTCTCTGTTTGAATTTCCTGCCTGACTTTACCTTGTTAAGCCACTGGCTGAAAGCAGCTTTATTAACCAATAAAAGCAACACATATACAAAAGGACTTCCCACACCAAGAGAGCAGACCAATTGGTTATTTCATACCTTATGGCCAGCCCTGAAAATAAAAATACATGACACCTTATAAGGGCTGAAAGGGTTGTATTTATGAACATATATGTATAGAGATATATTCTTATAATATCAATTAATAAAAGAAGTCAAGAATTTGAAGAAGTGAGAAGAGGGTATATAGGAAGATTTGGAGGGAGAAGAGAAGGAAAAAATGTTATAATTATATTAATCTCAAAAAAGTAGAATTAGCACCTAAAATGTATGCCTGTATTGTGAAAATAAATCTATGGCATCTTACAGTCTAAGGTAATACAAATGAGTCCATACCACAGTCTCTTCTCTTACACCTGAATCTGTGCTTTGTGAAGGCAGACATGTCTTCACACAGAATTCCTCTGTGACATGGGACTGGAAGCCTACTGCTCTCAATGAAGTCCATGAACTGACTACTAGGACAACATGAAATGATTCTCTGGGTTCATAAGTGTGTTCTGCTTCTTCAGTGCTGCACAATCATCCCCTTAGATATGTTTTGTAGCCTTGTAACTCAACTGCCTAGTCCCTATTAGTAAGCTCGAGTCCCCAAGAGACCCTATCTAGCACACAGCTCCTAGAGTCAAGCACCCAAGACCGGCCTCCGGCCTCCACATTAATCAGTTCGCGCACACACACACACACACACACACACACACACACACACACACACACTCAGCATTGTCATCCCCACACACATGCATATACACATAAAAACAGGAAAAAAATGTTGCATTAAAGACTTAAGTCATTCGAGGAGACAGAAAGATGCTAAGAAAATGAATCCGAGTGTGAGCATGGACTTTTCAAACAGAGATGCTGGGTTAAAAATTTTGGAAAGCTTTTTACTATTACCATCATCTGAGTCAGACAGATCACTATTTGGATATGTGTGATGGTCAAATTCTTAGTCTAGAAAAAATAGACTTTTAATTTATTATGTGGATACCTGATGACAAGCAAGCCCTGTATAATGCTGCTTGTCTCACTTGTTTTACTGCTCAACAACTGTATTTATCCATCACAAATATCAATGATTTCCACTTGGAAACTTCTTGATTGCAACAGCACTTACTTTGAAGGTGCCACTGATGCTTTTCTTGAAGTAATTGCTAGCTCCAAATGAGAAAAACTGTGAAGCTGTTTTTTATAGCATGGAGAAAATAAATAGAAACCTGAAGATTAGAATGCACTAAAAGAATAATTATGGAAAGCAGTATATATTTCATATGGACTATATGAAATGCTTCAAAGAACTTTGACACACAAACGCGCATATGAATGACCTCTCAGCAACGGAGTGTCAGGAGTTCCAACATGGTCAACAGCCTTGGCTTCAGGCCTTTCTCTCTTTCCAGCTGTAATCCTATAATTGTCTAGGAATCTTACCTGAATCCCTACTTACGATATATGTCTCAAGTCCTTTGTACAATTCTAGTGACTTTTGGTTTTATCATATCAGATAGCCCTACCTAAGCCTCCTCTGGGGTCCCCTTATTTTCACACTTCTCCAAATAAGAGAAAGGGAGAAACGTTTCGTACCAGTCCTTCGATGTATAACTTGAGAGTCACCTAAACAGTATGTATGGTTAATGTTAAGACCTAACTGTGACCGCCCCTGCTCCCCCCGCCTCCCGCCCCCCGTGCCCAGAAGTCCATGCCTACTTAGGTACATCTTCTTCCTTCCCCGGGTGTCTCTTTTCTACTCCTCATAAAGTTAGTACTAAAAAGTTCCCTTATGAAGCCCTGACTTTCCGAGCTCACACCCATGCTCTCAGGTGTGCAGTATCCTTTTCCCAAAAATCTTTCTTTAAATTTTAATAAACTCCCAATCTGCTTCTTACTTTCTCATCCTAAAATTCCTTTCTGCCCCAAAGCCAGGAAAGCAGAGCGGAGGTCTCTGAGAAGAACTCGGGCTGCTTCCAGTGACGGGCACGGAACAGGTCACTTCCCTTCCTGTGACTGACAAGGTCATCTTGTTTGTTCCGGGTTCCTGGACACTGATCTCTCTCGGTGCTCTCCACTACTCTGCAACTGTCTGTTTATCCATCTGTCTTTCACACAGTTCTGGCGCTCAACCCTGCCTCAAATTAGATGTTATCCTGGCACCTGCATTCCCACTTTAAACGCCTTCGGTATAAGAGAAGGGCTGCACTCACAAACAGCTTCCTTCTCCCCAGCTAACGGCCTCTACTGGACAGCTGCTCCCGGATTTGCCACTGCCTTCCTATTCCCCTCTTCCATAACTTTTCTCAGTTGTCTGCTCACTCAGTGGTCCAGTCATCCAGGACGTCTCCTTTCTCACGCAGGCTGTAGTTTTCCACCTTGGGTCTGCGAGGGTCATTCCAATTAAAGCACATTCCATTTGGTATGCAGAGAAACTCAAGGTCAGGCTTAAACGCTGCTACCCCTGTGCTCCCTGAGCTCTTTGATCATAACACTAATATAGCACGGATCACATTGTGTCGTAGCCGGTGATCTATCTTTCCCACCGCACTGAACCTTCTAATGAGCAAGGGCCCTCTGGTTTGTCTTTGTACCTTCAGAGAGGTTAAGTGAATGGCTTAAGATCAAAACCCTGGTAAGAAAAAGAAAAGGAAAGGAAAACACAAACCAACCCACCCATTCTGCCTCCAAATCCAGTGTTCTAGAAATATTTCTTCTAAGGTTCTTTCTGTTTTGACAAAGCACAAGAACATTTTACTAATGTTAAAAATGCTAACAGATACACACATGTATTTTTACTGCATCTTTTTAATAAAGTGTCTGCCTCAAAAAAACACAGGGAAAAATAATATATGGGTAGGTGGTAAATTGCGAGGCTCCTTTTAGGAAAAATCCTCAGTGGAAACTTGTGTACAAACTTCTGAGGCATCATCTCCTGCGGCCATGTAGCGTTCTTTGCTTTGTTTTCTGCTCCTCAGTAGAATTCTGGAGCACAAGATGAAGGCTAATGACAGTAGACTAAGTTGCCTGGATAGATAGTTATATGAGAACCTATTCTGGAGGAGAAGCTGCCTGCTAAGCAGTGAAGAAACCCCAGCAGCAAGCAGTCAGTGCCTGGACTACTTTCTGGGCTGCACCCTCAGTGCCCCTTGCACATTTGCTGACAGCAGTTCAAGTGCTCACCAGAGGGCTCGGAGGGCAGGAGGGGAGCAGAGCTTACTTTAAGGAGGCCAAGTGGCTTGGAATACATGCAGTGGCCTGAGCACAGGTCCGGGAGTCTGAGGCTTTCGGAACTGTAATCCTAGCTCAGACACTGATCCCTCCTGCACCCAGGGATAAATTACTCAACCTCTCTGCCTTGCTTTCCAGATCTTTCTAAATAGGGGTAATAATCTTGACCTCAGAAGGCTGGCATATGAATTAAACATCCGGGAGGCCTCCTCTTCGAACCCAGCAGAACTAAGCAGCCCCTGTAACTCTTTCGATGCGGGTTAACAAGAACTGTTTCTGTGCTAGAGGTGAAAGATAGCTGAGCCTAGCAGCCTCCGAAGGAAGGCAGGCTCATAAATGAAAGAAACAGAAAGCTAGGAACAAAAACAAGCAAGCCATCAAAAACTTTTACTTCACCCCAAACCATCATGCCTGACTGGTTCATTCTCTCTCTATAATGAGCACTGAGTTTGGCCCTTAACAAGCTGTGGGAGGATGGCCGCCTTTCTGGGCAATGAGCTACAGACTTAGTCTCAGCATATTTTCAGTGCATTGTGAGAGTTTATAGACATACTTAGTGGGAGAACGATTCAATTCTGATCACTAATAAGAGAGAAAACTTTTTAATATCTGGAAGTTCTGTCGAAAGTGCCATTTAGAGCTATACTGAAAAAGATTATTATCTTAGCAATACAATTTAATACATAAAACCAAATTGCTTTCAGAGGAAGTGAGGGATGTAAGCTAGAGGATTACATGTAATTCCAATGCCACACTAGGGAAACCTGACTTTCCCATGGGGAGAGACATAATGCATTCTGGGAATGGTCGACTCAAAACCAGCATGATTGTTGGGACCATTTGGAGTCCTGGCCTCCAGCTGCTCTTTACTGCTAGTGACCTTTTCTTGCCCCTTTGATTTGAATTTCTGAGAGCTGGGTCAAAGTTGTTTAACAACCCTGCTTCCTGAGCACGCATTGCCCTGGCCTTGACTGAGGATCAGGCTATGAGGTCTTCACCTGTTGGCCCACCTTGCTGGGTTAGGTATAAAACCTCCATGGTGCTGTTCAATAAAGGGCTTCTTCTACCAGCAGCTTGAGAAGTGTGTGCGAGTTTAATCCTGACATCCTTCGCTCTGTTTCGGTTCCAGGCCGTGCAGGCATGGCACATGATGGCTTTGCTTCATTCTGCTTTGTTTCCCTAAGCATTTCCCTCTCATTTGGATCTCTTCCCCTCAATTAACAGTAGCGTATAACACACAATGTATTTGTCCTTCATGTAGAGTTGAGGATCCTGGGACCTAAGGCACATTAGTTTATTACGGCTATTACTGAGATACGTTCCTGAGTATTTGTCCTTGAATGGGTTATCCACTGCTATACCATAACTTGAACTCAAAATGTAAAGACGCAACCTAACTCTTATTATTTCACAACTTCTCTTGATCAGGAATCAGGGTAGAACATAGCTGGGTCCCCTCGACTAAGACCACTCAAAATCCTGATATGGTCAAGAGGAGTTGGAATCATAACAGGGAAGGGGCTACTTCCCAGATGACCTGGAACACAGCTAGCATCAGATTATCCATAACTACAGGGGGCAGATTACATCAAATGCCAAAAGATGGGGATCACTGACCCACCCGAGGGTACCATACTAGAGAGTTCTACACACTACAGACTGTACCTAACCTCCTTTCAACACTAACAGTATTCTGGAGGCATTTTCTTATTAGCATAAGATTTAACTAGTACATATTCGTAGAACATTGTTATAAGAATGTAAAATGGCCTCTTAAAGTATCATAGTGAATGTTTAATAATAGCCAAAGGGTCAGTAAGACCAGTGTGTGTGTGTGTGTGTGTGTGTGTGTGTGTGTGTGTGTGTGTGTGTGTGGTCGCCCCTGAGCTCCTGCAGAAGCCAGGAAAGGGTGCCAGGTGTCCACCTCAGTCATTCTCTATTGAATTATTTGAGAGAGAGAGTCTTTCGCTGAATTCATAGCTCACAATTTTGCTAGGCTGGCTTCCAGGATGACCCTTCCATCCTCCACATATGGACACATGGCTTTCACATGTCTGCCGTGGCTCTCCACTCAGGTTGTCAAGCTTGAGCAGCAGGAGCGCTTCCTCGCTGTGCTAAGTCTAATGTTCATCAAAGCAGTCCTGTCACAGAAGAAACTTTTGTCGCTGGCAGTCACTTCTATCTAAGATACAGTCTTCCCTGTCTCCATAAACTCTATGCTCGCTGTTTCAAGACATGGCTATTTGAGCACCTCCAGGTTAGCCGTCTGCGGCAAGACGAATTACAAAAGGTATATTTCTACTTCTGTGTCATCAGAGATAAGATGAAGAAAAATAGGAAGTCGGTGCTTTCCCTCCAAACTTTGTGTCTTTGATGAAGTTGCTGCTGGCATCGTAGAGAAAAATTCCCTTCCGCAAGGGTTTCAAAGCAACGCATCGGCTTCTGAAAAGCAGAAAGCCATTCTGGGTCAATAGTTAGAATTCAATGTAGCACACACTGAGTTGATTGAGGAGAGAGAGAAGAGGGAGGGGGAGGGGAAAGGGAGGGGGAGGGGAAGGGGGAGGAGGAAGGGAGGGGAAGGGGGAGAGGGAGGGGGAGGGGAAGAGGGAGAGGGAGAGAAAGAGAACCAGAGTACAAATAATGAACCCTTTTTTCTCTTTTCTTACAGGATAATGTCTTCTCAGTCTTGGGATCAACTTGAAAGTGATCAGCCCGGTGCCTGTGCTCCTCACCCACTGAACTAACAGTGCTCTGAGGCAAAGTTGAAGCACCTTTGGGTGCAGCACTGGTTTATCGGGCTGTCACAAGTGCCACCTCAACCTGGGGATTGAAGCATCAGGGATTTATTGTCCCTCAGTTCCGGAGGCTGGATGTTGGAAATCTTTCCTAGAGCCTGGAGGGCTCATCTACTCCAGGCCTCTTTCCTAAACTTGTGCATTGTAACCTCCCAGGATTTTCAGATCACCACGCTGGGCATACCTGGGTCTAGTTGCCCTTCTCGTAAGGGTACCACTGTGCCAGATTACGTTCCAGCCTTATGAACTATTTTAACTCAGTTACCTCTGACTCCAAGCACACTTTCACCAAATAAGGTTACACCCTAAAAAGCAAGTGATGAAGATTTGAACACATGAGCTTAGGAAGAATACAGTTCAACCTACAGGAGACGTTTGCTATTGTTGCCATTTTAATTGCCTTATTTTTGAGACAGGCTATCATGTAACCCCAGTTGCTCTCAAACTTGATTTTGCAGCTAAGGATGACCCCGAACTTCTGATCCTCCTGCCCTTACATCCTAAGAATTTATAGGCACGCGCCACCATTGATTTTAGCATTACAGCTGGAACCTAGGGCCCTGTGCATGCTAGACAAGCCCTCTACCAGCTGAGTTGCTTGCCAAGCCCCTGTAAGACTGCTGTAATCTAACAACAAAATACCACAGATGGGATGGCTTATAAACAGTTCTGAAGCCTGGGAAGATCTGAATCAGTGGACTGTTAGACTCTGGTAAGTGTTTCCTTCAGAGACGACGGTTGTCATGCTACCGGGTCCTCAAATGACAAAAAGTGCAAGGGACACTCTACATGTGTTTTTGCAAGGGAATTCATCCCACCCATTTAAGAAAGCATTATAAGACAACAATAATTATTTTCAAGTTTCTAAAGGATTAGACTGGAAAGAAAAATGTAATTTTTTTCAGGGCTATCCTAAAATACAAACCAAAAATGAGCATAAAAAGTCAGGGAAACAAAAAATTTACATTACATATTATAAATGCATTCTTTGAGATTCTGTATACCATCTTGTAAGATAGGCTTTGAGTTTTGTAGAAATATAAATAGTAATATCAAAGTTTATCATTAGTAGTAACTGCTTGATGGGCCTTGAACTTTTCTTCAGTCTGTCTCTCTCTTTGGCTATTATCGTGCAATACAAGAAGGCAGTAACAACTACTTCCATTCCTTCTGTAGGAGCGAAACGAGGTGATGAACATTCAACACCTAGCACTGTGCTAGTTGCTAATATTATTACTATTAACAATATTAACTTGCAGTTTCCCAATTACTGTAAGATGTTGAGATCACTCTTGCAGTTAAAACAGTGGCTAGCAGGCCACACTCATCAGATAATATAGGAATTCTTATACTGTTGAAAAGGTAGAAGTCTTTCAAAGCGAGTATTTTACTGTTTCAGAAACACAAAAGAAGCTGGAGGTAGGTTGATTGTCTTGAGTTTTATGTCTTCCTATTCTGGCAAAACTGGAGTTGCAATTTCTTGATTGTATCACTCCTCAGATACTTAATTTCATAAGCTGCAGTGGTATTTTCCCTTGTCATGTGTTTGATTAATGTGGAAAAATACCTGTGCAAACAACAACATCAATTTTAATGTAATCTTCAGTGTCAAATATTATCACAAAAAAGCAGCGCTGAATTATATACTGGGGCAGCTACTTAACACTGAAGGTCTTTAAATTTTTATTACATTGTATTTACTCAGCGTATGTGCGTGTGTGTGTGTGTGTGTGTGTGTGTGTGTGTGTGTGTGTATGCAAGCATACAGAGGCACACCCATAGAGTTCGGAGGACAATCAGAAATCAGTTCTCTCTGTCTGTTGTGGGTTTTGCGGTGCACACACACAAGTTACCAGGCTAGTGAGCAAGAGCCTTCACCCACTGAGCCATTTCACCTACCCTTAATGCATTTCTTCAAATGTAAATCCCTTGAGGGTTTATTGGAAGAACCATGAATTCACTCCTTACTTATGTGAAGAAATATAGACAGCACATCCCACCATTCATTCATTAATTTCTAAGCCATGAAAATACACCCCCCCCCCCCGAGAACCCTGCTATGTATTCAGAGAGCAGTTTCCATTAAGAATATAAAATTAACATGCTAGGTCACCATCCGTTGTTCACCTGCTGGTTTCCTACTGAATACACAAGGAGATTCTGATTTTTCTAAAGTGCAGACGAGCACAGGCCATTGAAGAAATAGGCAGATGCGCTCCTAACCACATTTTCAATACAGGGGCCTAGCAGAGGAAGGGTTTCTAAGCTTAGGACTGAAGGTCAGCAGACACTCAAAGAAAAGGGGGGAAAGAAAGATGCAGAAGACATAAAAATGAATATGAGGTGTTCAGAGAAAGAAAGGCCGTGCATCAGAGGAAGACCTTTGGTTTTCAGAAGGCATGATGTCTGCAGGAATATCTCATTTGTCAAGAGAATGTTCACTGATGCTCCGAGTCTTATACATGAAAGCAGACTGTCCTGCATGACATTAAAAATGGTAGCCAGTGTTAGAGGAGTCCACACATTATTTAAGACCTTTTACTCAAACAAATATATTTAAGACATCATAATACATCCTTATACTGAGATGAAAATCTAAATTTCTCTATGTTGTGCTTCAAAAAGCCAAACTCTGTATTCCCTCTTCTCTGCAGTGACCACACTGCCCAGTACTGTGGAAATGTTTAGCACTGGATCACAGCACACTTCTCTCCTCCAAAGAAATGAAGGATGGTGTTATTCAACAGGGAGTGGTTTCTCCAAAGGAAACGTGAATAGGAATGGACTTGCTTTATTAAGGAGAAAAATGAGCTCTCTGTGCTTCTCTGGAGAGCATCCCAGACAGAAGCGTGGGAATCTGATAGACACTCAAATTTTGTTGACAGATCCAAGTCTGAACCCAGTTTACTGTTCCTTCTCTTAGTTTCCAGCTTTCTTCTTCACTCTGGTGAGCACAGACCAAATGCATTGGTTCATTTCACGCCAGTGCGCCTTTGTTATCAACCCTCCCTCTATCTCCAGCGTCCATGCCCTTGACACCCAGGGCCCTGTTTCCCAGGTAACTGCCCACACATACCTCAAGACTCATCTCTTTTAAATTTCTCCCATGCCCTTAGTTCACACTTGGCCACTTGTCTCTTCTCCATGTTCTTATTTTAACCCTTACCTGCTCTAAATCTGCTACTCATTTCTACACGTTTAGAAACATGCTTCTTTCTCCCGTTACAGAATTTGCTATGATCAGCTCCCAGTGAATGAATGCATGAGCATATGAATGAATGCATGAGCATATGAATGAATGCATGAGCATATGAATGAATGCATGAGCGTGTGAATGAATGCATGAGTGTATGAATGAATGAGATCTCCTTCAGAGTTTTCAAGCATGGATTCTGGAGTTAGAGCTACCTGTTTCAAACTCTTTCTCAACTCCTACTAGACATGTGAAATTTTGGAAGTAATCTTCTGACTCAATCTCAGTTTTTCAATTATGAAATGGAGATCATAATAACACTATATGAAAAATCAAAATGAAAGTGCAGTGCATCTTCAATACATGCACTTGGAGCCTTGGTTTTCCATATTCATGTGCATGCACACACACAAACACTCATAAATATTTCAGTTAACATGATTTCATTAAACACCACTAGTCCCTAAGTAACCTGGATCACATGTCAATAAACATCAAAAATAGGTTGAAGGCCAGGTGTGGTATAGGCCAGGTATGGTGGTGCACCCTTTACCCACTTTTTCAGTTTTTTTAAATTTTCATTTAGAAAAAAATTACTTTTTATTATTTTATTACTTTAAAAAAATACCAATCCAAATTCCCACTCCCTCCCCTCCTCCCACTCCTCTCCCCTCCAATCCTAAGAGAGGGCAAGGCACCCTGCTCTGTGGAAAGTCCAAGACCTCCCTACTACATCTATGTTGAGCAAGGTATACATCCAAAGAGAATAGGATCCCAAAATGCCAGTACATGCAGTAGACAAATCCCAGTGCCACTGTCAGTGGCCCCCTCAGTCTGCCCCAACTGTCAACCACATTCAGAGGGACTAGTTTGATCCCATGCTCATTCACTCCCAGTCCAGTTGGAGTTGGTGAGCTCCCATTAGCTCAGGCAAACTGTCTCAGTGGGTGAACCCCTCATGGTCTTGACCTCCTTGCTCATATTCTCACTCCTTCCATTCTTCAACTTGACCTTGGGAGCTCAGTCCAGTGTTCTGATGTGGTTCTCTGCCTCTGTTTTCATCTGTTGTTGGGCAAAGGTTCTATAGTGATATTTAAGATACTCATCAATCTGACTACAGGGCAAGGCCAGTTCAGGTACCCTCTCCTCTATTGCTTAGGTTCTTAGCTGGGTTCATCCTTGTAGATTCCTGGAAATTTTTCTAGAGCCAAGTTTCTTAAAATTGCCCCATGTAGAGGGTAGATAAGGATCAGGACTCAAGGGTCAGGGCTGAGCAAGACCTGATCCACATCCTGCAGACAGGGTCATAGGGCTGCCCCCTTCCTGATCCTAGAGTTCCCAGCAAGCTGGGTATTCATCCAGCTAAGTCTTAGCTGTAACTATACACCATATTAGTCTCTTCCCCTAACCTATCAGTTTGGTTGACCCTTCCCAATCACTCCAAATGCCCAATTCCTGTTGCTCTCAGCCTTGAGACAGGCTCAAATCTTTTCAGTCTTCTCTGTCAGTGATGGGGCCAGGAAAAGACCCCAGCGGTCATAGAGACTATCTTGCCCCACTTTGCTGCCCCTCCCTACTTCTGATGTCTTCTCTGTTCCCTTTCCCCTGTGTCCTGCCACCATCCTCCTTAATCAAGGCTACTAGGGCCCCTGAGGAAGCTCTGCCAGGAGGGGCATCCAAGGAGTTGATTGGCTGTCAACTAATTAACATTTGCTGGACCTGGGAGCTTTCTCTGGTTAGGGACCAGAGGAGGCAGCAGGAGTCAGTGAAACAAAGCTGAGCTTTGAGGAAGGCCCTGTTCTGTTCCCCCCAGGCCTGGTAGAACCCCTCCAGGCCTCAGGTCTCACAGAGCAGAGGGCAGGCAGGGTGAGGTGGGTGTGAGGACAGGGGTCATTTTGCCAGCTCTTGGTCTAGAGCGAAAGGGTGGGAGGCATGACTTGAGTTGATGAACCATTGTATACAGCAGCAGTTGTTGATGAGGGAGAAGCAACCATTCTGGTCCTAGGCTCCTAGTTCTCTGGGCTTGGCTATGAGGACATCTCTGACTGGCAGCAGTGTGGCCTCATGGAACCAAAAAGATCTGGCTTAAAAGATCTGGCTCAGCACCTCTCTGGATGCTGAGATGTCCACAAGATTGTTCTGAGGTGCAGTTCTGGGCCCTGACTTGGGCACTGTCTGGAGATGGGGGGCGGGCTTGACTTCTTACAAGAAGGTACCCACACTGGTCTAGTCCTACAGGTCAGTGGCCAATGTGGCATCCTTTACTTCAAAGAAGGGCTCTGGGGATAGGCAGCAAACACTGTTCTCATCTCATGGATGCTGGAGGAAGGATGTGGCCAGGAAGGTCTCACTGAAGTCTCAGCTGTCAACAGTCTACTCTATTGGAGGTCACCAGATAGCAAGGCCATGGACAGTAAGGTCCATGTCTCCATGCGAGGCAAGCTCAGCGAGGGACTGAGCACCAGGGTCTCTGATGAACTCAGCTCTTTAACCAGCGTGCCAGCCTGGAAGATGGCTTCCCAGTCAAAGTTACCTGTGAGGTATTCTAGCTCACCCTGCTTTTCCTGCATCAGCACGACCTTGGCCACCCTCTCTACCAGTGACTGTTGTGCTTATGCCCCAGCCTGCTCTCTCCTGTGTCCCAACCCAACTCCCCTGGTAACCTCCTCAAACTCCCGCAATAGCTGCTAGTCCTCTGTTTTCATAGTCAAAGGCCCACCCCAGGGAATCGTGCTGGAGTCCTGGATGGCCTGGTGGGCAGCCTCTACTTCTTGAAGACTCAGCTAAGCTAAGCAGGCACTCTGCATACTGAGGATCATTGTGACAGAAGACCCTCTTGCCAGGTTCCTCCTTCTCTCAAGGCTCTTGGATGTAGCCCTTGTTCAGAGAAATGTTGTGGCAGATAGGATTCTGCCATATGGATCTGCATGGCAGAAGTAGTAGATGTTCGTGATCCACTTGAAGATGGCTGACAGAGTGATGTGGGTGGCCTTTCCAGCTCGTCTGGCCATGCAGATAGATGAGAGTGACCAACAGTTAGGGCAGCTTGAGCATATGTATGCCTTTAATCCCAGTACCCAGAAAGTAGAGGCAAGTGAATCTCTGTGTGAGGGCCAGCAGGACTACATAGTGACTGACTCCAGGCCAGCCAAGACTACAGAATGAGACCCTGTCTCAAAAAACAAAAGTCTGAGTCACACCTGATACCTATCACACAACTAACAATGTAAACAAGATCTTATCGGCATGGGAGATGGTCATTAACCTCTCCAAGTACAAGCAAACTTGCAATGTTTTGTTGCTTGTCTTGAAATATTTCCAGGAGATTTTAGTGTGAGGTTTCCTAGCCAGGATCACTTGCTCCAGGATGTCTTCAACTCCCTCTTTTCGTTTCTGTCAACTTTCCTTTCAGTGACTCCTTGTATCTCATATTGAATAACTCTCAAGGGACAACAATGTCCGTCTTGCATCTCTCTCCCCATCTCCCCAGTTAGCATTGTGGCTTTGAATTTGAAACTCCTGCATCTATTTAACAATTCCCTCTTTCCGTTTTGCTCCATGTCACACACACCTATCACAGAAAGATACACAGGCAATACACTTGCATGGGTTGCTGTCTAAGAGTGCAGTGACAGATGGACCCTGAAGCAATTGTTATTTGCACAGAGGTTCCTGGACCGTCCTAATCTCATGGTGTGTTCCCATGATGTCAAACAACAATAAAGGGGGCTGGAGAGATGGCTCAGAGGTTAAGAACGCTGACTGCTCTTCCACAGGTGTAGTGAGGAGCTGTTGGACCGCTTCCCACTGCCCAGCTCCTGGCCGCCCAGCTCCTGCACAGCTAGCTTTACACACGAAATAACAACACACAAATTGTATTCTTTTAAATACTGCCTGGCTCATTAGTTTCAGCCTCTTACTCACATCTTGCTTTAACCCATTTCTAATAATCTGTGTAGCACCACGAAGTGGTGTCCTACCGGAAAGATTCTAGCGTACATCCATCTTGGGCTGGAGCTTCATTGCATGTCTCTCCCTGAGGAGAGGCACGGTGGTCTGTCTGACTTAGGTGAGGCGTGGCATCTGACTGAGCCATCTACCTCACTTCCTCCTTCCTGTTCTGTCTACTCCACCCACCTAAGGGGCGGTCTATCAAATGGGCCAGGCAGTTTCTTTATTAGCCAATGAAATCAACTCAAACAGAAGACTCTCCCACATCATTTCCCCTTTTTCTGTTTAAACAATAAAAAGAAGGCTTTAACTTTAACAGAGCAAAATTAGATATATAACAAAACAGTTATCAAGCAAGAATTATAGTTACAATATTTATATCTACTTTATCTTTTATCATAACTAAGGAAAACTATAACTATCTATCCATTCTTCAACTCCATCAAAGACTCCAGAAGGATATAATATTACCTAGGTGAACAAGAAGTAAGCTACTTCCAAAACTCTAGAAATCACAGAGACATCTCGCTGCCTGGACAGTCACCCAAAGTTCCTCTGTACTGTTGGGGCATCCATCTTCGGCCTACAGGCCCATAGTATCCAGAGACATTTCCATGAAGCAGGAAATTTCAAAGGCAGTTCAGTCAGTATCTGCTGTGTCCTTCAGAATGTCTTGCAGACTCTTTCTTGAATCAGGAACCCCAAAGAATCATCTCACCTTTAGGCAAGTTCAGCAGTCCTCTTTCTGTGGGTTCTTTGTGTCCAGTTTATGCCAATAGTCCAGGCAAGAGCAGTTTCTTGCCCAAGTGGCTATCAAACTCCATAAGGATCCTCTTTGATGCCCATCATCTTCTTGAAGTAGACGGTGCTGCCAGGAGCAGACATGTCTCATTGTCATGAAAAGCCCTAAGTTATTAAAACATTTAAAATGCAATATTCTGTAGTCTTTGAAAGATATGAAGAATGCCTATTTAACTTAAATATATCTCTATATATCTAGAAAATCTAACATAACTACAAGTTTTACTATTATTGATGACTATCCATTAATAACCTCTATACATTACATTTTTTAAATGAACTACATAATCACAATACCTTAATCAGTATCAGAAATACATATACATATAACAAAATTGTATCACTAAAGCAAAATCCATATCAATGCAAATTATTCATATCTATATCATATCCCCCTTTAAATGTAAAAGAACATTTATAAACAATATTTGGGAATATGGGCGCAGTTATTTCTCTCCAAACTGCTTCCTGCTGAATGGGGACGCTGTTAATCAGATCTTTCATAATGTAACCTGTGTGCCAGGTTCATCTCAGTCATCAGTTGAGCGAAGTAATTTTTCTGAAGTTGTTCACAGCAACCTTTCAGGAGGGCCGTGGTCTATCATACCATATTGGGATAGATGCAATCCATAGGGTCTCATTTTCTGTAAAAATAAAAGAAGAATCTCTTTTCCAAAGTATCATATCCTTAGATCCAAATTCTGAAGTCAAAGTATTTTCAAATATCTATCTTGGATTAGTTCAGCAGCATTTGTAAACAAATATCTTTTAGCAGCTGTTGCTCCTTCCTCAGCATTCAAACAATTCAAAGAGAGCACAATAGCATACAGTATCAAGATTCTCTGTGTACTTTCCATCATTGGGCAGCTTTATGTTAACCTCTATTTCGTTTATTTTTACTTTTATTTTTTGAGACAGGTTCTCTTTATATCTTTGTCCTGGAATAACTCTTTAGACCAGGCTGTCCTTGAACTCACAGAGATCCACTGTCTTTGCTTCCCAAGTGCTGGGATTAAAGGTGTGTGCTACCACATCGTGAACTCACGGAGATCTGCCTGTCTCTGCCTCCCAGGCATTCGGATTAAAGGCGTGTGTTACCACACCTTGAAGTCACAGAGGTCAATCCACTTCTGCCCCTTGAAATCACAGAGATCAATCTACCTTTGCCTCTCAAGTGTTGGGATTAAAGGTGTGTACTACCACACCCAACTGCTTCCTTTTTTTTTTCTTAAGAACTTTTAGCCTGCATATATTTCCAACACATTGTAAATCATTTTGACGTTTTCTTCGACTTTGAATCTTTCTTTTACTGTATATCTCTCTTTTTCTGACTATATGAGTCTTTAATTTACCAAACAATATCAGTAGGACTAAAGCTGTGACTTTGGCGGCTGGATCCAGCCCATTCCTTAGCTTTCCAGCCTAATGGCAAAGGTACTTGCTAGAGCCATTCTTATTACCACAACTCTGTGGCGTTTCAAGGTCCCTGCCAGCAAGCAAGCTGCAGCATTCTTCTCAAAGACCACATTCAAATGCTCTGTACGTAGTAGGACCGCCTGCCTGAAACAGTCAGAGTTTGCCCTGGCAGTACAGACCAGAGCGCCAGCATTTTAAAACAGCACAACTTTTTCCTGCTACAGCTGAAAACAAACAAGCATGCAGTCAGCTTTTATCAACGCCATTGAAGTGTTTCGTAGCAGAACCTCTTAAAAGAGCTGCAATGTTTTGCAGCTGAAGCTGAGTCAGGAAGCCTCTCTTAGATGAGAGTGCTTGCTTGCCAGACCCGAAAAATAGAGCTTTACTCTATTCTTTCCCAAGCTTTCTCAAGCTTTCTGTGGATTCAGTTATCCACGTTGGGTGCCATTCTGTAGTGAGGAGCTGTTGGACCGCTTCCCACTGCCCAGCTCCTGGCCGCCCAGCTCCTGCACAGCTAGCTTTACACGCGAAATAACAACACACAAATTGTATTCTTTTAAATACTGCCTGGCTCATTAGTTTCAGCCTCTTACTCACATCTTGCTTTAACCCATTTCTAATAATCTGTGTAGCACCACGAAGTGGTGTCCTACCGGAAAGATTCAGCATGTCTGAATGGCTGGCTCCATTGCATCTCGCATCTCTCTCTGAGGAGAGGCACGGTGGTCTGTCTGACTTAGGTGAGGCGTGGCATCTGACTGAGCCATCTACCTCACTTCCTCCTTCCTGTTCTGTCTACTCCACCCACCTAAGGGGCGGTCTATCAAATGGGCCAGGCAGTTTCTTTATTAGCCAATGAAATCAACTCAAACAGAAGACTCTCCCACATCACACAGGTCCTGAGTTCTATTCCCAGCAACCACATGGTGGCTCACAGCCATCTGTAGTGAGATCTGGTGCCCTCTTCTGGTATGCGGGCATACATGGAGGAAGAACACTGTATTGTATACATAATAAATAAAATCTTAAAAAACAGCAATAAAGGGAGAAGTTGGTCAGTCCAGCTTCATCCAGAGAAGCATCTTGCACTGCCCTCCCTTTCTTTCTCATTTTTCCCTCATCCCTCTCACTTCAGCAATATTCTCTTTCCCACCTCCTCTCCTCATTTTATATTTATTCATCTTCCACACAATCCCAGTTACGGAATCTCAACTTGACCAAGGTCACTGGGACTATCTTCTCTGATAACCATTCACCCTGTAGTGATGGTAAGAGGTCTATAGTGATCCTGTAGATTCTGAGGGCCCCCGCTCTTCTATGATCTCCAGTTCTTGAAAGTAGAATATCTACAAGAAAAATCTCCCTGCTGGCAACATTAATATCTTTTTATAATGTAACTGGAGATGCAGTATTTTCATGTCTTCCTCTTAATTATGAGAACAGGGAAGAAAACAGATGTTAAACTATCATAATTTTCAGATAGTGACAATGAATATTCTAGGAAATACCAAAAATTAAGAATTGGGATTTTATGAAAAAATACTTATTTTCCAGACGCTTTCTCACACCCATGACTGTCCAGTAAGTTATGATTAAAGACCGTGGGACAGAGATAATCTGGGCTAGTGTCCCATAGCAGGTTTCTGGGGTGATTCTTTGGAAGCAGATCCTTAGTCCCCATTTTTGAATCAACCACAGCAGAAGCAAGTGTGGGGATGCACAGAGGCAACTTGACATTAAAATTGTGTTTTTAACAAGTTATCTGGATGTTGCTAATGAGGTCTGACATTGGGGGACCCCAACTGACCGTTCTTCTTCCAGTTCTGAGAAGGAATACTTTACAGTGTGGCTACTTCATGTCTTTGTCGATGCTCTTCCTTTCTGCCAAGACTCAGATGAGGCTTTTACCTCTGACCAGTTCTTGAGAGGATACACTCTCAGTACTCCCATAGTCTGCACTGAAGAAAAAATAAAAGGTTTAGTTCGAGGTTAAATGTTGTTAGCCCCTGAGAACGTGGCACTATTCTTTAAGAGAACATAAATATTCTGAATGTAAGGAAATAAAGTATCCTGAATATATGAATGTCTTTCTTATAACTAAAACAATAGTGGCATGGCCAAATAAAAGCAAAAGTTGACTTTTGTTACATCTAACGATAGTATAGTGAACAGCCCAGCCAATACCAAAGGAGAGGCAATGATTCCTGTTTAGGCCAATCTCCCTGCCATAGCCTGACTCTACATATCTCAAGGGCAGGCTTCTCTGTCTTCAGAAACAATTCAGGAGGATTATTTGCCCCCAGCCTCTAAGCATACCCTGCAGGTGAGCATTTCAAAGCACATCTTCAAATCTATCTTATCTTTTCCAAACTCACCCTAGTGACATTTTTACAAATCCACAAATCTTCTGATCTTCCACGAAAACAGGGCAAGACAAGAAATTATTAATATTCAAGAAGCTGATATTCAAGCAACATGGTGCTGTTCAGTAATAGGAAAGAAAGAACTCCTATAGAAAATGTAAAAATCAAATTCTCTTTAAATGTTGCTTTCTGCTATTTTTTCCCTGAATCTTTCCCCAAAACATGTTGTGGGAAACTGAATTCACGCTGAAAAGTGTTGTGTAGCAATGCCCCAATGTTGGTTCAAGGCCACAAGTACTCTTCATCATAAATGTATTAATGTTGATTATGACAATGTTTGAGAATGTGATTAATTTCTGAATCTTTTTGTCATCCATTTTCTCTTTTACCATGGGGCAATGCTTTCAGGAGGCCTCTACCAGATGTTAGTTCCTTAATCCTTGGTGTTCCTAACCTCCACAATTTAAACTACAATCAATCTAAATTACAGAATGCAATGTTTCTCTTAAAGCAATTGTTGCATAGCAATTTCTTCTGAATTGAAATATTCCTTCCAGGAAAGTGGAGGGGGAGCAGTCATGAGAGTTGGAAACTAAACAAATGTCACATTTCCGGGAAAGCTGAAATCTAAAAGATTCGCAGGGCCCTTCTCCAAAGTTATAGAACAACAAATAACTATAGAACCAATTTACGCTGCCTAGAGGAGACTCTTGGACCTGATCGGCTGCTCAAAGTCATGCAGAGAGCTCAGGGTCTTGCAGTTTTTGAGTCATTATCTATGTTGGGATGGGCTTTATGATGACAGAGCTTCTTGGAGTCCTTCCCTGCCTCCTGTAAGTAGCCCTCCTATCCACACTTTTGCTAGTAATCCCAGTAAGCTCTTAGGTTCACATCGCTATAATTATGTTGGTCTATGGTGGCTTCCATGTCTGGCATGGGTACCCACGTGTGTCATGTCTTCCAGGTAGAGGTTCATATGACAGTAAAGTATTAGGTTATTATTGAGTAGCTTATTAAGTAACAGATGAAGGCACATTCAAGTGTGAATGACAGGACAATCTACCCAAGCCTTTGCCAGACCTCTGATTTCATATTCCTGATGGTAGGGGTTAAAAACACAATCAGAATGTAAACTAAGGTTCCTGGCTATGCCATCTCCAACTACTCACGATTGTACTATATAAGTCAATAAAATGGGAAGGACTCTGAAATAGTAACGTAAGTGGTACTGTGAATGCTAGTTAGACCTGAGAGAGTTACAGAAACTAGTATGGTGAATGCTCTTTAAGCCATGAGTCTTTTACATGTAAAGGAATGTCCAGATACTGCCTAACATACCTCCAGTCACCTGAGCAAATAACACATACGTAAATTAAAAAACAAATCAAGAAGATGCCGCAACCAAGTGCAACTAATATGTTGCAAACATATATGGAAGTCCACTCTGTATCTAATGTAACATCTAAGTCCCATGTTCAATAAGATAGGTCACATGCTTTTGATTAATCTGTCATCCCCATGTTGTTATAACAACAAACACCCTCTATTTGAGAACGATAAACAAGCTTTCTAGGCATAATTGGAGCTATGTCATTGGCACATGATACTTTAAAATGGTATGAAGCTACCTTTAAAAACCCAAGCATCATTAAATGCAGCTTCCAACTGTAATTGGAGGGGCTAACACAAATTAGGCCTCTCATTGGTGTTTTAAATGTAGAGAAAGAACACTTCCATATGTAGTAGGGTTATTTACAAACCAGGATTAAACAGCATAGAAAACCGAATATTGTATTATGGCTCAATGTCAACCAAGTCAGGCAGATCACAGCACAAGCCATGATGCTGTCCAACCATTTATGTGTGACCATTCCAGGATCTCTGCATCCTCCTAAAGCTTGTGAATCAAGGATGAGTTTCCCTCTAGGACCACATCATTGACAATAGCTTTTCAGCAGAGACAGTAGCTAAGACACTGTTAAGGGAGGATTCTTTGCTCTCTCCTCCCCTAGCTGTAAGAGTCAAGACATTCTGTAAAGGTTAGGAATAGCTCATTTGGTGTTTAACTTCCCAGAACACCTCCAAAGGGCTGTCACACTGTTTTGTAATCTCAGGAAATATCCAGATCGCTCTCTCTCTCTCTCTCTCTCTCTCTCTCTCTCTCTCTCTCTCTCTCACACACACACACACACACACACACACACAACTTTGGGTTGGATGATATACCCATTACTCAGACCTATATATGAACAAATCCTAGAGATTCGCAATGTCAAGATTATCAGTCTTAATTCACCAATAGGAAGTCATGACCAGAAGCAACAAGTTGCTCACCACTCCATGGAGGCACAGATGTCCTCCATTTCTCAGGGATTTTCTTACTTACCATGTACTGTCTTATATCAATTCCTTCCCCACTTCCCCATCACACTTTCAAAATATATGACCATAATAAGAATGCCATCTAGGCTGGTTAAGGCATTTGTTCATTAAAAAGCCAACTCAGAGCTAAATGAAGAGCCCAAGATCATTAGAGGTGACAGAGCATGGAATGTCTGAAATGAGTGCCTCCCACAAGGCCTCAAATATCACCTTGGCCATTTATGAGTCTCTTGGTGTCTATTTTATACACCTTTATTTAAAACAGCTTTGAGAGAAGGTCATTCGGGTATTTGGATGTGGGTTAACATCTAAAATGAACCATGGTTTATTATTCTTCTTATTGTCCATTTACTAAGGATGGTATAGTAGATGGTTGAAGTCTATGGCCTCATTTGATGAAGTGCAAAAACAGCACTTTTTTGCCAGTCATATTAGAATGGATATCTTGATATTTAAGGCCCTAACCCTGTAGGAAAGGAGTGCTGATTTTGTGCATATCAATACACCTGCCACCACATCTTTCTAACTCTGGAGCATAATATTCTAACTCAGGCAGAGGAGAGCAGCCGGCGAAAGGATATTAGTGTCTGCAGCAATGTTCTCTTTAAATGAATTGGAATCTTTAAGACAATCTTATCAGGCTTGCTTTAATGTAAGTGGCAGCTTTATGTCGAAGCACAAGAGCAGGTGGTGAAGGGTATCACGCCCGCACCATAAACCTGCAGGAATTTTACAAGCCAAGGCAGAACGTCGAGATAATGAGAACAGATTCACTTGTCAGGGGGCTGCGATGCCAAAACCTGAGTTTTCCGTGATTTTCAAAGAGAAGCCTCCGCAATGTTTTCAGTTAATATAACACTCAACAGCCTTTGATGATGCACAGGAAGGTACAGAAATTAACATGAAAATGGACACCTCTACCTCTGCTGGTCATGAATGCCTGTGGGTAATCTGAGATTCACTTTCTATGCTGATTTTTTTTAACATCCATATTTCTAAACAATCTCAAGTTTGCTTCCCCTCATAGTGGCACTAATTGGAGGGACAGACTAAGACTAAAAAGGAATTGGCGCAAGATTCTGAGTGATGCTTTGTCTTTGTTCAGTTTGCTTTGTTTTTGTTTTGTTTGGATTTTGTTCAGGTAGGGACGCGAGTCATCTGGAATGGCTCTGACATACGCAGGGGAAGATGACTGTAAACTTCTGACTGTTACCTCCTGCTTCTTCCTCTCAAGTGCTGGGATCCCAGGCACACACTTCACCACACCCTGCTCTTTTGAGAAGAATCTTTATAAATTTCCCCAAAGGAGAATTCAGGAAATGTAGTTACCAAAGGTCAAAGGACCAAGCCCCATCATTCAAAACATCTCTGAAATGACCTAAGAAGACTTAAATGGTGACAGCTCAGAATAATTGATAGTGGGACAACACCCAGAGTACAGTTTAAAATGGTTGACGTTTAATGAATTACTAACCCAGAGAAAGGATGGCTTAGAGATACAAATGTGTCCACATGTTGCAGAAGTCCTCCGGGAAGTCAATAATGAAAGAATTGTGAAGGTTGGTTGTGGCTGGCTGATTTCTTCCCACGATGCCCTCTAGGTGATGGACCAGAATCAGGCCATAGGATGGGAAAAATACCTTTGCGCTGGAACCATGGCGAACGTTTCTAACCAAAGAAAGTATTTAGGATTCTGAAAGGTCTGTGGAAAGCAGGAAACACTCAAGTCAGGACTGTACCTAGAGAAAGAGAAGGCTCAGTGACCATGATAAACCCGGTCATCGGAAATGATGGAAAATAATCTGTTCAGGACATGGTTAGAATAAAAAGATTAATCTAGGACGTTCTGTCTGGGCTTACAAAGTCAAGAAATAATTATTTGTAAGATCACAGTGTATATACAATGGTAGAGGAGGCCCAATGGTGAACACCATTTATATTTCAGTTTGATAAGCAAACTAGGCACAATGTTACTTAAGAACATAGAGGGTTTTTAAGCACTGGATCCTATGTGTTCCCCCAAGACCAGTACCCCCAGCTGCTCCAAATGGTGCAGAAGATGAAATTAGTCAATTCCCTGGAAAGTCTGTAGCATTCAGCTTCAGGGCTTTGTTAATTCCCCTTCTCCTGGGTTCCCAGGGAAGCCTGGGAACAGAGCAAGGAGGAAGAGAGAAAGGAGGCATTAATGAGCTTTCTAACGTATTGCTACCCCTACGTCTTCCAAGGGAATTGGTTAATTTCACTTTGTACCTCCATTCAGATCTGCTCAGTTTGAAGAAAAGCACCAATTAAGTAGTTGGAGAAGGGAGACAAAGGCAGTGGGTGGGAAGGGAAGGATGGATAGAATTAAATCAGTAATCACAGTCTGGGTATTCCCCCACAATCTCGAGCACAAGTATTTCTTTTTTTGAAAAATCTAGCTAGAACAGAGGTTTTACGTTTTGTTACCTGTATTCTGCCTTAGGCTATGGGTAGAACTCCTGGCTTTTCTTTTCTGTGTAGCTGACTGGCAGGGTTGACAGTTGTCTGATCCATACAATAGTCACCCATGCTCCTCACAGCCCCACCGCTTCCAACAAGGGTTTTAAGGTTGAAAATCAGAAATATGTACCTGGAGGGAAGTACTACTTTAAGTGGCACAATAATCGGAAGATGCGACTAGGAAAGTTAAAAGGCGGATTGAAGGGAAGGCTCTACGAGAAAAGTAAGTGCACATAAGGTACCCCAAGGACAAAGGCCAGTATACTGTTAAAGATGACAGGAAAGAGCATTGGCACACAACATCCACTTGTGTCACTAGATTGTAGTGTCACAAATCCTCATTATGACCCCAACTGAGGAAACCTCACTGAAACAATGCATACGTTCTCTGTGAAGTATTCGGTTCTCAAAATTACCGAGAATCTCTCTTCTTGGTGCTCTTTGATAGAACTTAGACGATTACTTCTTATAATCGTTTTTCACAAGTTTGGCTCCAGTCAGCAATATTATAAAAACCCTGAGTGGTTACAGAGTATTGTTGATAGATTTCACAATAAAGTTTAAAAAGTACCACTTTGGTTCAGAACCGCAAACAAAATCTAAGTATGTGGCTGTCCAGGAGGATTCTTCATGTTGCCTTAGGAAGAGTGCTAGGCTGAGAAAGAAACTAGGACAAAACGGCGACTTTCTTTGAGAAAAATGAGTGTATAAATTCTACTGTGCAAAAGTATTGGGTTAAAGGATAAAACTTTGTTTTGTAAACAAAGTGATTGGCACAACACACATCTACTGTCAATCAAATGATGACATCATAATTAAAGCTAGAAACAGTGAGAAGCAGTGTAAGAAGTCAGATCCTCAATGGCTCTTCATGTCAGCTTTATGTCAATACAACCTGTACACAGTTTCATAAAACTAGAGATTTGGGAGTCTCATCTCAAATATATTTAGCCAGAATCCCTGTGAGTGGTGGCCAGAAAATTACTTCTGATTCTCCAGGCAACTTTTAATTAATATTTTAGATGATTTCTATCAGTTGTCAATATATTACAGTGGAATGCAGAACCTTGAACCCTGGGTGTCTTGTGTCCCCATATGAGATCATATTTTTACCACTTTATTTCTATGGTCAACCAGTCTCAAACATAGGGATATGCTTTATTATTATTGTTATCATCATCATCATTATTTGATGTTCTAACGTTGTATCCTTAATAAATTCCACCATTTTCTCCAGAACTCTAGATTCTTTCTGGAAGATAACATGGGAACACATAGTTCATCTACTTTTTATAGACTACTATGTTGTGTGTAAACATAGGCCTGAATAAGGTATCCAGATGTACAAACTTCCATATAAGTACATAAAAAGAATGGTTAACCCAGACATAAGTGTGAGCTTTAAGCAAGAAAGAGTAGCAAGCAACAGC
Organism: Arvicola amphibius; assembly: GCF_903992535.2. Lineage (NCBI taxonomy): Eukaryota > Metazoa > Chordata > Mammalia > Rodentia > Cricetidae > Arvicola > Arvicola amphibius. Next base: position 27,635,175 of record NC_052057.2, on the reverse strand, counting down.
TTTGCCTTTCTGTCCCAAAGAACTGGAAATAGGTTGTATAAGACAAGATTCCCAAAGACACAGGCAGCTAAGGGCTGTGATCCCTGCAAGGTAAGGGATGAGATCATGCCTGTCAAGCTGCATCTCACTCCCCAAGGAGCTCTGGGGTCATTGCGGAGGGAGGAGACCCTGACAGCTAAAGAGGGGTCAAGCCCTCAGAGGATCTTCTCTGGCTACAGTGGAATTAACTTAGAAATCAACAACAGTTGAGGCCCCTGAAAAAGTCCCCAAATATTTAGAAGGAAATAATCCTTTCTAAAATAAACCATAAGTCCGTGAAGAAGCTCAGAATGAAACAAAGCATTTTGAACCTGCCTTGGCTTAGGTCCTAAGCGTCTCCACCAAAGTTCATGTGCTGAATTGAAGATCAGGTTCCCAATTCAGCCGTGTTGAGCAGTAGGACCTCGGTGGGTGGGGACATCATGAGGGCTGTGATCTCAGAGGGGATTAGTACTTCTACAAACTCAGATCATAATGGTTTGGGAGAAATAATTTTTATAAAAGTGGTCTTTTTTCTTTCTCTTCAGCCCCTTCCCTTTCTCTTCCTAGCCACTATGAGGCTGAGCAGTGTGGCTCCACCACACACTTCCACCATGCTGTGCTGCTCCACCACAGCTTCAGGGGACAAGGCCAGGGGTTGTGGACTGCATTCTCTGAAATCCTGAAATAAAGGTAATTGTTCCTTCTACATAGGTTTGGTTGTGACTGTCTTTAACGGCCAAGCATCTTTCCTTTTTTAAAGACAGTCTTCTCAGTGATGGAAAGATGAGGAACTAGGGGATGATGCTCTGCATAGCCCCAAGATGCGGTGCTCAGCGCCACAGCTCCTCAGGCTAATGATCAACTTTCAATCATCCCAGGCCATGAATGGACTACCTCGTTGCTGTGTCCCTCCTCCTCTGAACAGCTAGTGCATCTGAGGGTCTAAGGAAAACACCTCCTTTTCTCTCAATACTCATTTCTAAAGACCCATGAAGATGGCTCCATACCTCTTCTAAACACAGATTCAATTGACATCTGTTTTATCGGGACCCTCAGCTAAAATGTAGCTGAAATAATCACGTGTCAGCCTGTCAATCATCCACCTTTACCTCAGTTTGGAGATTAGTCCAGGAGTAATGCTTTGAGAGCAAACAACATATCAACCACATCTTTAACCAGAAAAGCATCTCAAGAGATTGAAGTATCCAGTGTCAAAAGAAATCCATGTCCTCTTTGCTGCCTTGTCAGTATAAACAAGCTGGATGATCTCTAATACAAAAACCATATGGTATTGTTGAACCATAAATATGTCATATACTTATCAATGAATCCAAACGTTTTTAAATGGCCAAAGTCATAAAGTTATACAGAAGACTGTAATTAGCCTGTGACCCAAGTACAATTTTTGTTAATAAATAAGAAAATCGATTAATTTGTAAATCAGTTTAATTTAATCTTTTGCCTAATTGACTCATATGTGAAATTCAGATGAGAATAAAAGAGCCAAAAAACAGTCAGAAAAGAGAAAGATAAGATGAAATAATCTTAAAGAATAGAAATAATTTAAATATTTATATATGTTTTAAGAAATATTGGGTACATCTAAAATTTTTAAAGATGAAGAGGAGAAGGTTATTTCATTAAGCATGATTCATGCAAAAAAATCTACATATTGCTGCACCTATATTTTGTAGGGAATTGATTAGCTGCACACACTGAAATAATAACTTCTCATGATCATGTATGTATACAGACACTACTGCCCCTTGAGTAACTCCCAGCCCTACTGAAAGAACTCTCATTTGTGAGCTGCTAAGAGCCATAAGAACTCTACTTGAAAGAGAGGAATAAGACCTTCCTTTCTCTTTTAAAATCCTCCCAGATATTTTTCTTGCCAACATAAAACTCTAGTAGAGCTTATAGTGGAATTGCATATGTTCAAATAGAAAATTGAGTCTAAAGCTTTGTTTCACAAATAATAGAGAGAAAAACATCAAGTCACAGTATTTTGATTCCACAAAGAGCATTGTTTAAACGAATGTCATGGTTTTAATTTGAAGAAATATTTATCTACGAATGCCAGGAATAATGGGCCGTGCACACATGTACAATCAATGGAAATCATAGACGTCCACTTCAAAGGCTTTCAAACCTAGGAGGTTTTTCAGAGTCTTTTAAGGAGTGGGTACCAATATTCATGAAATGTGCGAAGAATATTTCTCCAGATTGTAAATGTCCATAATACTGATCTTAAATCTGCTCTTCCTGAAAAAATCTCTCGCTCTGGCTACTCCCAAAGTACACATCACACTCCTGCAGTGGTGAGATGCTACAGTCTCAAAGTCAGCAAGGGGCTGGTTAAAAGCAATCCAAACAGAATGATGGTCAAAATAGTGACGGCATAAACTTTCTTGTTAAGGATTACATTCAAATATTTGCTATCATTCTTTGAGGATTTCATGCAATGCATTTTAGAAGGTAGCCTGCACCCCACTATACTACCAGTGCCCCAGCAATACAATATGTTTTGAACATATGCACTTCCCTGTCAGTTCTTCAATTCTGACCTACCATTAAAATGCTCTTGACCTTCCCATCTCTTCCCATTCGACTTGGGATTTCTCCTTCCTCCTCCATGTCTCCCTCCCCATTTCTCCTCCTCCTCTCCCTCTTCCTCTTCTTTCTCCTCCTCCTTATTTTTATTCCCCTTCTGAGTCTGGTCTGTGTTGCTCAGTTAGTCTTAGGAGTGGACCCTGGCCTGGTAAGCACTCAACCTTCTAGAGGTCACACCTGACTCTCCCTCTCCCAACAGCTCTCAAATGCCAGTAGCTCTTCAGGTGCTGGTAGATTGACCTGTCCACCCCTCCCTGCTCTCTGCTGGGATTATGTCTGGGTGGAGTTGGCTCAGGTCTTGTTCCTGTTGCCACAATCGCCTTGAGTTTGTAAGATCATCTGCCCCATTGTTCCTAGAACCACGAGACACTGAAATAACTGACTACCTCTGGCTCTAAATTCTTTCTGTCCTCTTTATGGTGAAGATCCTTGAGACCTGGTGGAGGGAGGGATGATGTTAATGTCCCATTTAGGGCTGTACAGTCATTGATTCTCTTATTGTTGTCTGCATGAGTTGTTCCACCTCACCCACCATCTATACTCTTGATGCCCTAAGAAAGCCTTTATTTGAGTCTTAACCCTCATTCCTTGCTTAGACCAACCTTGGGCTTCCTGTGACATGCTCAAGGTTAAGATTAGTGTTCTCAGGAAATCTCAGGGTGCAGTCTCCTATTCCCTTAGTTCATCTACTCTGTTCACCACCTCTTGCACCTCTCTGTCCTCCCACAGAATCTTTTTTATTTAAATTTTTTTCACTTACATACCAGCTCCTGTTCTCCCTTCCTTCTCTTCTTCCACTCCCCCACCTGCCTCCATCTCACCCACCCCCCATCCACTTCTCAGAGAAGGCAAAAATCTCCCTTCAAAAGTCATTGAAAGTCTGGCACAACAGATTGAGGCAGGACCGAGGCCCTCCCTGCCACATCAAGGCTGATCGTGGCATCCCACCTTAGGGAATGGGCTCCAAAAAGCCAGTTCATGCATCCGGGATAAGTCCTGGTCCCACTGTCAGGGGGCCCCACAAAAGATCAAGCCACAGAACTGTCACCCACATTTAGAGGCCCTAGTTTGGTCCCATGCAGGTTCCCCAGCTGTCAGTCCAGAGTCTGTGAGCTCCCCCAAGCTTAGGACAGTTATCTTTGTGATTTTCCCAGTCATGATCTTGACCATCCCTCCCCCCTTGTTCATATGATCCCTCCTTCCTCTCTTCAACTGAACTCCAAGAACTCAGCCCAGTGCTTGACTGTAAATCTCTGCATCTCTTTCCATCACTTACTGGATGAAGGTTCTATGATGACAATTAGGGCTGTCACTAATCTGATTATAGGGGAAGGCCAATTCAGGAACCCTCTCCACTATTGCTAGGAATCTTAACTGGGATCATCCTTGTGGATTGCTGGGAATTTCCCTATTAGCAGGTTTCTCCCTAATCCTTAACTGGATCCCTCTATCAAGATATACAAGCAAAGGGGTCATGACCATAATGGGGATACCCACAGAAACAGCTGACCTGAGCTAGTGAGGGCTCACTGTTTCTGGACTGATAGTGGGGAAACCTTAATAGTACCAAACTAGGTCCACTAAATGTGGGTGACATTTTAGTGGCTTGAGCCATCTTTGGGGCCCCTGGCAGTGGGACTAGTATTTATCCCTAGTGCTTGAACTGGCATTTTGGAGCCCATTCTTTTTGGAGGGATATCTTGCTCAGCCAACATATAGGGGGGAGGGCCTTGGTCCTGCCTCAAAGTAATGTGTCAGACTTTATTGACTCCCCTTGGAAAGCCTAACCCTCTTTGAGGAGTGGATGGGGAGCTGGGGTGGGGGAAGGTGGGATGAAACAGGAGAAGGGGAGGGAGTGGGAACTGGGATAGGTATGTAAAATGAGAAAAGATTGTTTTAAAAAATAAATTTAATTTAAAAAATAGATATCTCTTTCATTGCTCTCCCTCTCTGTCCCTCCCCCAACTTGGCCATCTCAAGTGAGATGCCCCTCAACTGAAGAATGGATAAAGAAAATGTGGTACATTTACACAATGGAGTATGACTCAGAGGTAAAAAACAATGACATCTTGAAATTTGCAGGCAGACCGATGGAACTAGAAAAAGCCATCCTGAGTGAGGTAACTCAGACCCAGAAAGACAAACATGGTGTGTACTCACTCATAAGTAGATACTAGACATAAAGCAAAGGATAACGAGTCTATAGTCCATGACCCCAGAGAAAATAGGTAACAAGGAAGACCCTAAGAGGGACACGTGGAGGGCCCCAGGAAAGGGAAATCGTTAAGATTTCCTAGGTAAACTGGGAAGGAAAGTAGAAGGAAGGAGATGAGGGATGGGAATATGAGGGATCACAGAATCTTTTAACAATAGGTTCTGTTTAGTTTTCTTTTGCAGGTGAAAGTTATCAAACCTTGATTTTAGCCTCAACTCCATTGCTCCAAACTCTGACTTTTAATGGACTTTCAGAACACAAACAGTATTTAATGAATGAATACACTAAGCAATTTAGAGATCAGTGACATAGAACTCAATGAAAATATTAGGACGTTTGGGGAGTAAACGCAGTTTTCACTCCTGTTCATCTGGATCTCCCTTTTCTAAACATCATTTTCTGCTTCTTCTTGTCCACCCTTCCTCCCTTGACAGCACATGTCTCTAGCTCTGAGACTGAATGAAGGTCAGCGTGAAATTGAAAATTTGGGAGCTGGAAAGGGCTAAGCTGTATCTTCCTTTGCATTGCGGGTCACTTATGCATTTGCTTGTCCAACTAAATGGTTTTGTTTGTGCGTTGCTCAGCAATGCTAGGCATTGAACCTGGGGATTTGCGCATGTTAAACAGACCCTCCACAGCTCAACTACTCTCCCATGGTCCTCAAAAAATATTTCCGAAGCCAATATAGACTTTCTTGTTACTTAACTTCTCCTGGTTTATTCCACCTGTGTTTGCCCCAATGTTATTTGAACATTTGTGTTTCCCTCTCTGCAGCCCCACCTTTCATGAAGAATCCTTAGGTTACTGTGGTTAATACTGAAGCACACACACAAGATGCAACTTAACAGTTTAGGAATTTAGGACCGCCCAGCTTCATCTTCTACAGTTAAAGAAAAACAACAATCTGGAATGTAAGGGACTTTTCTAATGTCATTAATTTGGTCATTGGAAAAAACCAAATGAATCTTTTTTTTTTTACTTTTATAGATTTTATTTATTTTTAGCTTTTATATTTACTTCCACTAACTTTTCATATACAAAATATAACAATTTTTTTTCTTGGTATTTCTGTAAACACTTAGGAAAAGTATTTCTTTTTTTTTAGCTTTTTAAAATTTATTATTAGGGTATAAAGTGGTCTTTAATAGCTAACTTAGGAATGCTGTCATATTTGTGTGTGTGTGTATGTGTGTGTGTGTATGCTTTTTTTATTGATTTTTATTGAGCTCTACATTTTTCCCTGCTCCTCTCCCTGCCTCTCTTCCCCTTTAGCCCTCTTCCAAGGTCCCTATGCTCCCAATTTACTCAGGAGATCTTGTCTTTTTCTATTTCCCATGTAAATTAGATCCATGTATGTCTCTCTTAGGGTCCTCATTGTTGTCTAGGTTCTCTGGGATTGTGGTTTGTAGGCTAGTTTTCTTTGCTTTATGTTTTTTTTTTTTCCTGAGGCAGGGTTTCCATGTACCTTTTGGAGTCTGTCCTGGAACTAGCTCTTGTAGACCAGACTGGCCTCGAACTCACAGAGATCTGCCTGCCTCTGCCTCCTGAGTGCTGGGATTGAAGGCATGCGCCACCACCGCCTGGCTTCTTTGATTTATGTTTAAACACCACTTATGAATGAGTACATATGATAATTGTTTTTCTGGGTCTGAGTTACCACACTCAAATGATGTTTTCTAGCTCCATTCATTTGCCTACAAATTTCAAGATTTTTTTTTTTCTGTGTAGTGCTCCATTGTGTAAATGTACTACATTTTCCTTATCTATTCTAAGGTCAAGGGGCATTTAGGTTGTTTCCAGGTTCTGGCTATGACAAACAAAGCTGCTATGAACATAGTTGAGCACATGTCCTTGTGGCACGATTGAGCATCCTTTGGATATATACCCTAAAGTGATATTGCTGGGTCTTGAGGAAGGTTGCTTCCTAATGTTTTTGAGAAATCGCCACACTGACATCCAAAGGGGCTGTACCAGCTTGCATTCCCACCAGCAATTGAGGAGTGTTCCCTTTACCCCACAACCTCTCCAGCATAAGTTGTCATCAGTGTTTTTGATCTTGGCCATTCTTTCAGGTGTGAGATGGAATCTCAGAGTTGTTTTGATTTGCATTTCTCTGATGACTAAGGAAGTTGAGCATGTCCTTAAGTGTCTTTCAGCCATTTTAGATTCCTCTGTTGAGAGTTCTCTATTGAGGTCTGTACTCCATTTTTTTATTGACTTTTTTGTTGTTGATCTTTTGATGTCGAATTTCTTGAGTTTTTTGTATATTTTGGAGATCAGATCTCTGTCTGATGTGGGGCTGGTGAAGATCTTTTCCCATTCTGTAGGCTGTTGTTTTATCTTGCTGACTATGTCCTTTGCTTTACAGAGCTTTTAAGTTTCAGGAGGTCCCATTTATTAATTGTTTCTCTCAGTGTCTGTGCTACTGGGGTTCCAGTATTTTTAGGAAGTTGTTCCCCGTGCCAATGCATTCAAGTGTACTTCCCACTTTTTTTTCTATAAGGTTCAGTGTGGCTAGCTTTATGTTGAGGTCTTTGATCCATTGGACTGAGTTTTGTGCATGGTGATAGATATGGATCTATTTTAATTCTTCTATATGTTGATATCCAGTTATACCAGCACCATTTGATAAATATGCTTTCTTTTTTCCAATTGATATTTTTGCTTCTTTGTCAAAAATCAGGTGATTAAAAATGTGTGGATTAATAACTGGGTCTTCAATTTGTTTCCATTAGTCCTCCTGTCTGTTTTTATGCCAGTACCAGACTGTTTTCAATACTGTGGCTCTGTAGTACAGTTTGAAGTCAGGGATTGTGATGACTCCAGAAATTCTTTCATTGTACAGGATTGTTTTGGCTATCCTGGGTTTTTTGCTTTTCCATGTGAAGTTGAATACTGTTCTTTTGAAGTCTGTAAAGAATTTTGATGGGCATTGCATTGAATCTGTAGATTGCTTTTGGTAAGATTGCCATTTTTACTATGTTAATTCTACCTACCCAAGAGCATGGGAGATCTTTCCACTTTCTGGTGTCTTCTTCAATTTCTTTCTTCGAAGATTTCAAGTTCTTGTCATACCTGTTCTGGCCTAGGTAGCTGTCCCAGTCCTGCTTCTGCAAAGGTCTCTGGTCTGGAATCGCTCCTGCTCCTGTGGAGTCCACTGTCCCAGGCCCTCTCCTGCCCAGGTGACTGGCTCAATCCTGCTCTTGTGGAGTTCGCTGCCTCCCCAAATGAATCATCAACATTCAGTTCTTTCTGTAGGATGTGTCTAATTCAAATTTGAATCTTTGGCATTGATATTGGAAAATGATTGGTTTACATTTTAATTGCTTTGCTTTTTCGGGCATTCAGCAACCTATGCTGATTCGGGGGGGGGGGGGGTTGTGATAAAGTGCAGTGAGGTGTGATGGGTAGGTTGCAGGAACATCCTCCCTGTGACCTTTTACTCCCAGTACAATACTCAGCCAGTGTAAGGGGAAAGGCAGAGCTACGCAACGGCCCAGGAAATCTGGAGCATTCGGAGGTTTTAGGTCCTGAGTGAAGAAGTTCTCAGTATCCTACAAGCATTTTCGTCAAATCTTTGAATACAGAAAATAAATAAACCATTTGTGTGTGTCTTCTGAGACAAAAATAAACACAAGACAGAAACAAGAAGAAATCAACTACTATCCTGTTTCATTGCGTTTCACCCAAATACACTCATGTAACTTCTTTTCTTTCTGTCACTGAGGGCACCTGACATCCAGGACAGGCTTCTGGGCCCTGTTCCATCATGAGAACGTTATTGTTCAATGGTTTCTAAAGGCCTATCCAAGAGCATCCAGACTCTGAACTTTATCCTGTTTGAAATCGTGCCCCCATGCCTGGACTGGAAACCTGAGCTTCAGGGGTGATCTTACCCTTTCTCTTTTTATTTCAGTCTCTTCTGCTCATTTCCGAGGCTCGAACTCCAGCCTCAGAGAGAAGGGTCACAGTGGGAATGGCTCCGCTTTGGGAGCTGGGTGATAACTCCTCCCACCTGCTTTTTGCAGGCTCCTTTGAGTGTACCTCTAAACACTCACCACGTGTGGGTCAACCAAGCAAGGCCCATTCTCTAGCGACTCCCATGATTGATCTGAGATGCTGCTGAATTCTCCTGGCCTCTTTGAGCAGAACTCCTGGTCAGTGCTCTTTAGGAACTGGCCTGCTGCCAGTTTCCTTCAATGGGATTTAAGTCCCTAGAGTGGTGAGGGTGTGTGGTTGCTGATCCCTGAAGCAGGCACAGCTCATCCACCAGAGCCACACCCTCCACTACCAAGAAGAGACAATGCCAGTGAAATAACTCCACCATCACATCTTCAGACATCCAGACCATGATGAACACATGTTCAGGATTCATTCTTTTTTTACATTTATTTTAATCAATATCTAAAGTCATTAAAACCACATTAGGTACCACCTGATGCTTCAAGATGTGTATACATTATGTGCTATTTAAATTGGGCAAAATATCTTTGTAGCCTCAGATGTCATTCCCTTATGGTAACATTCTTTCTAGCTGTTTGAAATACATGGTATGTTCTGGATCGTCCCCTGCACAATACCACACCAGACTATTTAACCCCTCTACTCCTAATTTACATACTCGATAATCAACTTTTCATCATACCATCTTCTCCCAGCTCCATGCTCCTCAAGCTCTGGAAGCACAAACGTACTCTCAACTTATACAAGACTGAATGTTGTTGATTCTACATGAGTGAGACCGTGCAGTGGTTCTTTCTCTTTGCCCGACTCAATTTACTTATGACCAACATTTCCATTCATGTTGTTATAGGTGACAAGACTCAACTCCCGCTGGTTGAAGAGAATTCTATTGAGACATATTCCACATTTTGTAAATCCATTCATCATTTGATATATAATTAAGATGGCTTCTAACGCCTAGCTCCTGTGAACAATATTGCCATAAACAAGGAAATGTGCGTTTCTCTGTGCTGTGCTAATCTCATTGCCTCTGGGTTGTATTTGCTGGATCATCATAAGTTGTGTCTTTAAGTTGGGAGGAATTGATAGATTCCCATTTATTTAATTACTTTTCTCTTTGCTGTGACAAAACACCTTATAGAAACACATTAAGTGCTAAAGGAGTTATCTGGATCCATAATTTCACAGCCTCCCAGGTCATCATGGGGGAAAAGGCATAACAACAACCATGACTTACTGCTCACAGCAGCAGTCAGAGAGTAGCCTGTAGCCAGACCCTGAAGCAGCTATAATCAAGGCCCACCCCAGTGGCTCACTCTACCAGCTAGAGCCTCACAACCTAAGTTTCCACAACCGCTGAGAACAGCACCACTGCCTTGGACCCATGCACCCAAATACATGATGCTCTCAGAGGGGAGCACTTCGTATTCAACTGATAATTTGAGTCGTGAGTACGAAAGGGCCCCTATAGCGCTTGTCATACTGAGTCTTTCTATTGATTCATTTTCATTGGGGTGTGGTTTGGATTTTTGTTTCCCCTGGTGTTAGTGAAGTTAGTGATATTTTCTTTTGAGAAATGTCCAGTTAGGTCTTTTTGGTTCTGACTTTTGCTATTGAATTTCTGCAATTCTTTATATCCAATGTGTTAATCCCTTAAAAATGCATAGACTGAGCCGGGCGGTGGTGGTGCACGCCTTTAATCCCAGCACTCGGGAGGCAGAGGGCAGGCGGATCTCTGTGAGTTCGAGGCCAGCCTGGTCTACAAGAGCTAGTTCCAGGACAGGCTCTAAAAAAGCTGCAGAGAAACCCTGTCTCGAAAAACCAAAAAAAGAAAAAAGAAAAAAAAATGCATAGACTGGAAATGTCTTTCTTATCAGAATCCATCAGTTGTCCCTCCTCTTCGATTATTCCTTCCTTGTCTGTGCAGCAATGTTTTAGTTTTAAAGTCATTTTTCCTGTTTTTGTTTTGTTTCTTGTACTTTCATGAACTTGCCCCACCCAAAGACTTTTTCCATTCTGTTCCCATGCAGCATTTCTCCTGTTTTCTTCCAGTAATGTCATCGATTACAATCTAATATTTATGTCTATAATCTAATTGGGACTGCGTTTTGGAATGGTAAGAATTTGAATCGGTTTCCTTCTGTTTACCAAAAAGACTCTTCTGCCTCTAATGTGTACTTTTGACATTTTAGTTGAAAGTGGCTGGGACATGGGACTTTTGCTTCTAGACTATTCTGTTTACTGTTTAATTCTGTTCTCTTTTTTTTTTCTTACGGTACTGTGTTCTTTTGATGACTACAGCTTTTTACTATGTCCTGAAGTCAAGGAATATAGCAGTTCTTGCATTGTTATGTTTTTGTTCAAAATTACATTAACAATTTGAGAATTTTGTGATTTAGTGCAATTTTGAGGGGAATTCCCCAGTTCTTAGAAGAATGTCATCAGCATTTTGGAAAGGATTGCACTTAATATGTAGATCAATTTGAATAATATGGATATTTAAAACTTACTGAGTCTGGGGTCAGTGAGCTGATTCAATGGGTAAAGATTCTTGCCACCAATCTTTATTTATGTTTGATTCAAGAAATCCATATGATAGAAAGAGAGAACAGGCTCCTATCATCTCTCTTCTGACTTCCCTATGTGTTCCATGGTATATGCTTGCCTGAAAACAATAGAAATAAAAACAATATATAAATCCAATTATAAATTTTACATATTCAAACTTTCAATCCATGAACATGGGATGTTTTTTCACTTACCATTTTGTTTAGTATCCTCTTCAATATCCCACACCCATGGTTTTCATTGTAGAGATCTTTTATGTCTTTGAAACTTATTCCTAGATAATATTTCCTTATCTGTTGTAGGTGAGATTACTTTCTTGATTTCAATTCCAGATAATTTGGGATTGGCATATAGAAATGCTGAGTTTTGTATGTTGGCTTTATATTTTTGAATATAACAAACCTATTAGTTCTAACAGCATTTTTACTAGCCTTTGGAGATACATGTTTGCCATAGTTTTTGAATTTTGCCCATTGTCCCCAGATGTTGGTATGATAAAACTTTTCTCCCCAGGGTGGTGCTATTCTAGTGGTAAAATCTTTAGGAAGTAGAACCTAATGGGAGGTATATAGGTGACTTGGGATATGCCCTAGAAGGGAACAGTTGAGGCTGAGTGACTATCTTTCTGTTTTCTGCTCCCCTCTTGTAATGTACTAGTGCATCAAATCAAAGCAAATGGGTTGCAACAATCATGGGTGAAAACTCCAAAACTGAGTCAGCTAACACAAGCCTTACCACTCCTTCAGTGTGTGTTATGACAATAGGAAACTGACCATCACAGGGTGTTCACTTGATCCTCTCTTGATCCCTCTCACTTAATGTAAGGCTGGTAATTGCAGGTTTCTCCCCCAGTACCATAGACATATCTCCCTGAAACCATGAGGCATATGATAACTGGTATGAACGAACCCACTTTGAGATCACCAACCCTAATTTATAACATTTCATTATTTGAATTTGGGTCCCTGGAGAGAGACAAACAGAAGTTCCATTGAACATATCTTAGCTTCAATAGTCTTTCTCTCTTGGGTCAGCTTAGAAAATACAATGGTCAGCCTCTACTCTTCAAGTTTAAGAACAGGCTAGACAAGATCAAAAACGGTTGATGACAGTTTATGCTGTGAGAGGATGTAGGGTAAAGGAAACACTGCTCCTTTGCTTGAGGAAGTGGAAACTGGTACAGCTGCTTTGGAAATCAGTATGGTGATTTCTTGGAAAATTAGGAAACAATCTACCTCAAGACCCAGCAATACCACTCTTGGGCATATACCCAAAAGACACTCAACCATACCACAAGGACATGTGCTCAACTATGTTCATAGAAACATTATTTGTAATAACCAGAACCTGGAAACAACCTAGATGCCCCTAGATAAAGAAATTGTGGTACATTTATGCAATGGTGTACTATCTAGTGGGAAAAAAATGACATCTGAAAATTGAAATTTACAGCAAATGGATGGATCTAGAAAGAAAAACCATATTGAGTGAGATAACTCAGACCCAGAAAGACAAATATAATAAGTACTCACGCATAAGTGACTTTTAGATATAAAGCAAAGAAAAACCAGCCTAGGGGTCACAACCCTAGAGAAACTAGACAACAAAGAGGGCCTTAAGAAACGTACATGAATCTTATTATGAATCATAGGAAGGTGAAAAGACAAATCTTCTCAGTTAATGGGGAGTGTGGGGGTCACGGGAGAGGGTAGAAGGGGAAGAAAGAATTAAGGGAGGGAAGTAGAAAAATGTATAGCTCACTAAAAAACAATTTAAAAACTATTTTAAAAAAGATTCATAGCCATAAAAAAGAGGACTAGATTTGGAGTCCAGATTATCAGGCCCCAATAGATGCTCTAATACAGACTAATCCCAATGCTTGAGACCTGTTTTGGTGGGGGTTCAGGTCCCAAAGAGGATGTGTGGAGTCAACTGGGGAGGATGGGCAGACCACAATCTGAAGGTGAATTGGGAACTGGGGATAGCCACCTGCAGCCTTTAATTAAAAAAAAGACTACACTTTGTATTACTCTACGGTAGCACAAAAAAATGCGGGGAGGGGGCCTGTGAGCTGGGGTGAGGCTTTGAGATTGAGGGATGGAGAAATTTAGCATTGACCTTGATTATAAACACAAGTCACCTGTTAAGAGAAGGGTCACAAGTTCGTCTTGTAGAAATAAGACTGTCTCCCTTTTTAGCAAGCAGGAACTTTCCTCAAGCCCCCAGGGGAATAGAGACCCTTATCCAAATACCTGACCTTGGGAAAAGGACTTCTACTGGGCAGCAGACACTATATTACAATTTTCTTAGCCTACTCTGTGAACCTGTTCCCCTCATAATGCTCCCAAAAGGGAAGGTTCTGATGTCTTAATCTTTATCCATTATACTGCACCATCTTTATTTCTCTACATTTTTAAACTGAACTCTCGCCCTTACTGGCCTCAGGTTCTGGAATTTAAATTGTAGGCATTTTATCGTTGGGATCAGCGTGTCTTGTACATAACATTCCTGTTCTTGGCGTAATTAGGAGAGCACAATGGGATTCTTGGTTCCATGGTGGGGGGGGGGGGGGATTTTTTTTCCAAAGAATTGTTTTGTTTAGAAAGGCTACCGCTGTACATATTTTTATCCTTTACCAAAGCCCACACAAAATTTCCCAATGGAAAAGGCATTAATATTGAGAACATTAAAATATTAAGAATCATTAAAAACAAAAGTGAAGAGGTCCTGGAGAAGTGTGGTCTGCAAATGTTGAATGCTGTTAGCTGTGTCAAGCAGCGATAGTCACCCATGTGGTTCACGCTACCTGAAGACCTCTCAGCTCTTAAAATCTAATAGTCCACGACTCCCTATGCATTCATGAACAGAGACGTCTCCTGCATCTTCACAAACAGAAAAAGGAGAGTATGATGCAATTCTGCAAACATCTCCACATGTTCCTTGGATATTATTATTTTGATCTCTTCCCTTTTGTTTGAACTGGTCCATCATGACAGTACAAAGCTTTGCCATTTCAAGGGTAACCACAAAACCTACTGGGATGAAAGAAGTATTCTCAATTCAAATAAGCCAAGGATGCAATGTACCACGAAGCTATAGAAAAATATGAACAGTTCATAGCACTGGAAAGTTAAGAAATGTGGAAACAGCATTACTCTCTTTAAGATAATTAAATGCTAGTGACGATAATAGATGCTATTAACAAAATTTCATTGTCTTCTTTCCTTTTCCTTTGGGCTCCTTCACCCAACTGCATTTGTGTGTCTTCTTTCTTGGGGCCAGGTACTATAAAACATAATTAGGGTCCTTGACTTTCTCCTGGAAATTTGTTTTAGTTGAAAGTTTCCTCAGTTACAGAAAGAAAAATGTATCCTAGATTCTAGGATTCTAGATTAGCTGTTCCCAAGCTTCTCGCTCCCTGAGTTTACCCACATGTGTACTTGCTGATCTCCGCTCAGTAAATTTGGGCTCAGAACTCATTGCTTCTCTGACTGAGCCTGAATGTACACATAGAGGCCCACATGGCATAAGTGAGCAACTTAGGTGCTTCCTATAAGGAAGATGGATGGTCTAGTTAACATTTTTACAAGCACGACATAATATAAACAGATCTTCTTGGTCTCTACCACCCTCTTCAATTCACCTCCACTAGAGGTTTTGCTTTCTTCTGTGCTTTTCTTTCTGTCATCAATGTGTGTGCATCTCTCCCAGCAGTGTTCCTTTGACAGCAGCTCTACATTATTGAGGATATAGTTCAAATATGTCCTGAGTATTAGAACATACTTATTAAGGCTTTGCCCTGCTCATGTAAGCTGTATCACAATAGTCTTCTGTATGAGATGGCTCCCTTTCGTTCAATATACAATCCCATGAAGAAACCAGAAAGAACACTTTTCTCTCTGATGACTTCTCTGTCCTGTTCATTAGAGTTGAATGTATATTCCTATTGCCGTAACAGTTGCACTCAGTCACATGACCCCAAATACAGGGCACAGCACTGGTGGGGAATGGAACAGACGGTGTCACCACTTGCCCTGTTGGACGTGTGTGACTCAACAGGCCCTGCAGACTTGGCCAGAAGGCGAGACTTTGCTTTCCAGAGCCCACATGTCTCCCAGGTCTGAGAAGCACATTCCACAACACTCTTTTGATTTCTAACCAACATCTACAAACTTGTTGAGGGAGAAATAATGATCACCGTGATCCAGATAATTATATCTTTAATTTACAAGACAATTTTCCGAACAGTTCAGTATTTGTCCATGGCTCTAAGACTCCTCTCACCTCCCTTCCCGGAATCCCATATTCTAAACAGCAGCGCATTATAACTGTAAGTAAGACATTCGTGAGTTTTATAAGGGTGTCCCTTAGATGGAGTTCTGGAAACAACTCTCACCTCTAACACGGGGGAGTGATGAATCAGAAGTTGGCAAGTGAGCTCTGGCCCTGTGATGGTCGTAATGTAGTTTGCTTTCCGCTGAGTAAAGTGTTAAGACATGCGTCCAGGTATTGTTAGGGATTGCTGTTCAGCAACTGTCAGCCCCCAGATAATTACAGACCACAGGCATCTCAGATGTGCCTTTTCCAAGGGCCGAAACCCACCTTCCACCATTGTTCAGTCAGCACTGCAGAGCAAGAATGTGAGGGATGGCCCGTATACTCACCTGAGGCTGAGGCTAATAATCACGCTATGGCTTTCTCTACACATACGCATGGGAACATTTAGTATTGTCACCCGGGAAGGAAGTCAGTGTAAATTAATGCTCACCATAGACTTCACTATTGTTTTTGGTTGTGTGTGTGTGTGAGAGAGAGAGAGAGAGGGGGGGGGGGAGGGAGGGACGAAAGGAGGGAGGGAGGAGAGGACACACAGAGACACACAAAGAGACAGAGAGAGAACACACACCAGAGATATCAACATCTTGCAATACCTATAAGTCAATGTAGGGAAAGGAAAAGTTGGCATACACATGACTCCAGTCAAAATCATCTCTTCGAATTGCTGCTAACCCTGGTAAGGATGTCCTTGATGGTGTCCCAATGACACCCAGCGGGGTTATCTGCATCCTGCAGGTCACATATATCTTCGCTACATTGATTTCAACCCATGTTTTGCAAAATAACCACACAGAAAAGCACACATCAAGAGACTTCGTTGACATTCCTTAAATGCTGCCTTCATTCCTTCATTCAGAAAGGGCTGGTCTTCATTGTGGCTAAGAGACCATCATTTTAGCCTAGCAAGCGCTACTTGTTACGCAGAGAAAATGAAAGCCCTTCGAAGATTGATGCATCTGCGGGGCTTCATTCATTTTGCAAGGGCACACACCACGCTGTTTCCTGCACTGTGGCAATTTACGGAGCGGGAGCATCAGCCTCACTTGAGAGAAATGAATCACGGTACGGATTCTCTAGACTGCCCCTATTTGCCCAGCCTCCCACAGTACTTCCGGCTCATTCCCCCCCATCTATACTCAGCTCCCCCAGAAACTACTGGGAGCTAAAGCTGAGTCTTGAAGCAAATATGAAGACATATGAAGAGGTCAGACCTTTGGCCCACCCCATCAGCATGTCTTGGTTAGCACGCAAGAACATTTTGAAATGGCATGTGGGTCCCCGAATACTTATTTGGACAAGCAATAGCACACACAGCATCGTATTTCCCTGAAGTGCATTTCCAATCATGGCTCAGGCCGATGTACAGGAAACAAAGCTGGTTCCTTTTGTAGCTTCCTGCCCCGGGTCCCTAATGAGACTTTGCTTTGTTAATCTCCCCACTCCTATAAGTGGCCCTTTTTTATATACACTGCATTTGGGTTTACAGCTGTGTGGCTTTGGCACTGGGGTTTTTTTCTTACAAGCTTTGTCTAAAGGCAATCCATTTGATCAAAGAGTTCTACCCTCTGACTTCATCTTTTATCATTCCCCAGTCAGATCTGGGCTATGGGTAGAATCCTGCAGTTATTTTATTTAACATAAAAAAATGATTTCATTTTCCTGCCAGAAGCAGGTCTCACTGATCATTTCGCTTGCCACCTAGCAACCTGGAGAATCATGGCTTTCACGTAACTCGCCGTAGTGGGAAATGGCAGATCATCCTAATTAAGGGAAAAAAACCATGGACAGGGAGAAAGACTACAGCATGGAACAGGAAGAATAGCGGCTCTACCGAAGTCATTATTTCCATAGTCAGAGAGACAGAGAAATTGTCAAGGCAGCAGGAAGTGCTTTCAGGGCCAGACTCTGCCTGAGACTGCATGCAGCTGACTGAACTCGGTCCTCCACCTCTTCCTTCACTTCAAGTGAGGATTTCAATTTAATCCAGTGCCGCAATACCAGCAGCTCAGAAGAAAATATTGCGAATTCAGAAAGGAAAATCATCTTACTATTGCAGTCTCCGCATTTTGGTTCAGAAGGTCTGAATATATTTCCCCCCCTAGGCATTCTTTCTTCTTTTGCCCAACTTCAAACCGCCAGTCAGTATCTTCTATTTGAAAACTTAAGAGGTAACATAAGAAAAGGTATCCCTCGGTACCACGGCTGCTTTAGATGATACCCCGTGTGTTTAACTTGGGCTCCTGAATGCTACCAAGTAGTTGGAATACATCAGTTATAGCCCTGCATCATGGAAATGAGCATCCTCCAGGGTACCAGGGCATGAATGCTAACTCAGAATGTAGACATCTAGAAAATACAAGATTGTCAGCAAACTGTAGCCTGTTCTATACATGTGGTGCCCATAATAGATACCCTATGTTCTATGAACAGGCTTTGAATAAAAAAGAACAGGGTGAAGCAAGTCTCTAGAACCACAGACATAACTTTGGCATTAGCTGAACATACACGTGTAAACACATGAAGAAATGGAGTGCCTGGTGGGCATTTCATAATATATGCAAGCTGAATGGATCCCAGTTGTCGTGAGCAACTGTGGAAAAGCTTCTGACCAAAGAATATCAAATGTCAATAATCTCTCAACCCGAAATATTACAGAAATATCCTTTACAATTAAGAAACTACAGGTGGTTATAGCATTTAAGGATTTATCTAACAGGATATTGCTGTTATTTCGACTAGCTTCTGTTTTGGCTAGAAAGGAATAGAGAAATAATTTCAATGTAGAGAATTTCTCAGTCTCTCTCTCTCTCTCTCTCTCTCTCTGTCTCTCTCTCTCTCTCTCTCTCTCTCTCTCTCCTCTCTCTTTTTTCCCTCTGTAGGTGCATTTGTGTCACATTTATAGTCACTAGAGTAAAGATATTATAACCTCTTTAGCACCAGATGAAGGAAATGATGGTACACTCACTCAGAGGCATGGTTTTTATTCCTATCCTATTTCCATTTGGAGGAAATAATTTATCCATTTATAATACATTTTAGTGTTTTAAATGTATGAATGCATATAAAAATACCCAGAAAAGGTAAATTTTTTTTCCTAATTTTTGAAATAAAGAAATTGGAATGTGAAAAGCTGGAATAATTTTTTCCAAGTCAGCACAGCAAAACCATAAGGACAAGATTAAGACCCAATCCCTTCAACAAGGCCATAATAACCAAGTGGCTCAGCACTGATAAGCTTTGCTGGCTAGAAATCTTAGCAGTTGTAACTTGCAGGTCATGTGAAATAGGGTAGTCTGCTAAATCACCACTAGCTATTGCAATACCCCAAAGCTGACAGGATTCGCTAGGGAAATAACCACATTTCGAGCATGAAATCCAGTATCAGGAGTTTGGAATCTAGTCCTGGTATACTGGAGGAAGTACCACATTCATTTATGTCCACTTTAGTGCAGCATGTAAGAGGTCTGCCCATGCCACTTTCCTGATCTTAAAAGCAAGAAACTTCATAGAAATGTGAACATTGCCTTTTGTATGAGTAAATAAATTTTTAGATTGTTTTTCTTCATAATTGAGCTTGCGCTTAATTAAAAAGTGTGCTTAACTACCATTTTGTCTAAATTGTTCCAGTATGAAAAGAGAGACCCTTGAAGATTTTGTCAACCAAGATCTCAGGTTTTTGGTTTTGGTAGTGATGACCCAGAAACATCACGAGCTATCTTAAGACCAAATCATGGACCAAAAGATGTGTGTATGCAAGGAGAGGGTTTGCACCCCATTAACAAGGATAGAAGAGGCCCTGGAACCTAAAATATGAATAACGTACAGGACATTGCCACATATTTTGTGTTGCCTAACCACTGTCATTTTAAAAAAAAAGGAAACAGGAGGGTAAAAGGTGGGCAAACGTTCCCGTGAAAACGTGTGGAAACAGTCTCACATTGACTCAAATCCCTTACGCGCTTTTCCAAGTAACCGATTTAAAACACACGTTTTAGTATACAATGTAAAACCTATGGTATGGTCATCATACTGGGGAAACATACAAAATGTCAGTGTGTACCTTTGTGTTTACCAGTGTGCTCTACCGTTACCAGACCATTGGACTGTAACCAGACAGGAACCTCTCTCCTGCCGAGCGCAGGCTTCAGTCATTTTCCAAACCCAGACTCCACAGCCTGTGTATCTGGAAGTGCAGGTCTCTGAGCAGGAAAGTCAACCAACAGGAGAGGTTCTGCTCCATCAGTGTCCCGCTGAGAGCAAAAGTCGGAGGCTGGCTATGGTTTTGTTGTAAAGGGAACACGTGTATGAACAGGAGCTAATTGTACCTTTTGGGGAGCTTGTGGAATCTTCTAGGGAGGAGGGCCTAGCTGAAGGAAGTAGCTCACTAGGGTTGGGTCTGAGCGTTAGATTCCACCCTCCTTGCCACCTGGGTTCTCTCTGCCGTTTTGTGGGTGACAGATGAAAAAAGCAGCTGCTCCACACTTCTATCATAGTTGATACCGCGCCCCACTGCCCAAGCCTTCTCTGTCCCAAAAGACTATAGCTTGAACTGTCAGCCAAAATAAATTGTCTCTCCCTGAAGTTGCATTTGTATGTAAAGTATTCTGGTCACCGTGGGTGACAAAGCAGCTAATACCGCCCTCTCGACTCTGACACTCTATGTCACCTCTGGCGGAATGAGAATGAACCTGGGTTAGCAAAGAGAATTGTTCCAGCCGCTGTCAGGCGTATTTCATGACCTTGTATTTACTAAGTACTTTATAAAGTTTCTATAAAGATGGGGAAACTTAATGAACTAAAGTACACACTAACTACTCGCTTTTACCTGAATTTGAACCTGGAGCCTAGAACACCGTGTTTACCTGTGCGCACAAGAATAAAGTCAAACACGTGTTTATAATATGCCCAAATTATTATTATATATGCATTATTATATTATAATACATGTACTCCATATACTGTATTTATCACATATCACATAAACATGTTATACATTGGTCTACTGAAAGTATAGAAGCAGTATGATTTTTATAAGGACCCCTTCCTAGGTACCATGTAAGAAAAGCAAAAAAGAACCATCGAGAAATGCAAAGCAGAGCGCCTTGAGATTCCACCTCACCCTAGTCTGCATGGCAGTCATTGAGAAAATAAATAACAACAAAGGATGACAGGGTCTGATATAAAGGTGAGCCCTTACACAGTGCTGATGAGAAGAAAACTGCCCACATCACTTTGGAAATCAGTGTTAGTTTTTCTCATATAACTAAAAATAGGACTATCCACATGATGATGCTGGATAAGTCTTAGGTATTTACCCAAAAGACTTCAAATCAACATATCACTTTAGTGCAATGAAATTATGTAACAGCCATTGTGCCCTAAACAACAGAGGATATGATTTAGAGAAAATTACAGTATGCCATAGACCATTTCTCACTCAGTAAGAGTGAGCTCATATCACTTGCAGGAAATGCAAGCAACTAGTAACAACCATACTCAGTGAATTAAGCCAGGCTCAAAAGAGCAAATATTTTTTGTGTGTGCTTCAAATCAATATTGTACCCTATAGTTCCTAGATGTCTAATCAATGCATCATAAAGTGAGATATGTACTATGTGATATGAAAATAGAACCTAAACCTGTCTTGGGGACCAAAAAGAGTCTGATGGGAATAAAGAGGAATGAGAAAAGAGAAGTTGAGAGTGGTGAGAGAAAGAGATGCTTGGCACATCGTATATACCTGCAGGAAAGTGCCTCATTGTAGCACAGTACCAAACACAATGAAAATGCACAATAACATTTTCGAAAGAACAGATATAAGGGGAAGAAGGCTGTAAAACATGAAACTTGAGTTAATCATCTGGTGTTCCCAGCAAGATTCCTACCAGCATTCTTTCTTCTTGGGACACAGAAAGAAGATGCAGTTCATGTAGAATCATGGGCTGACAAGCCCACAGAGTTAGCTTAATTTAGCCTCTTCTACTGAAAGCAGAGACCCTATAGAATTCAGTCTGAGACCCAACATGATGGCCTCTGCACATTATTATTAAGAGGGCATGAGATTTTCCCAAGATAGAAAGCTATTGTACTGATTTATTGATCTTCCAGGACGCCCCTAAACACTCAGCTGACTTAGTCAAAGAGCCCTTTCAAACAATGGTGGGTTTCTCATTAAACCACAGATAGTGAGGGACCACAGCAATGGTTGACACAAGAAGTTATATGAAATACTGCATGACAAACATGGTTGAAATCGGCGCATATGCCTGTGGAAAGAATGTGAACTGGACCAGTTAGAGTTGTAGGCACTTGTCACCCTAGGTCTCAGGGAGCGAGGGAAGCAAGGTCAAGGCCAGCCTGGGATACATAGCACAGACCTTGTCAAAGAAAAATAATAACTAAACAGAGAGTACAAGAAATGGAAGGGAGGAAGAGGGAGGAGGGAAGAGAAGAGGCAAAGAAGATGTGCTGTGGTGTGTGTGTGAGAGAAGAGAGGAGAGAGAGAGAGAGAGAGAAAGGGAGGGGGAGGAAGGAAGCAGGCAAAACAAAGGCGGGTACCACTCCACACTCCAAGGCTGGTGTACTAGATGCTCAAGCTGTAGATATCTAGTTAGATTGATACAAAGAGGGTTATGAACTCAAAGACAAGATCTAGCTAGCGTTGAGCTTATTTATACACCTGAGCCAGGATTCCAGGGTCTGGGTAGCATTTTAAATTTCAGACGCCACCATTGGTTCATCTTTCAGGACACAATATCTTCCTGAAAGCCTACCCCAGAGACACAACTCCCTCCAAAAAGCCACAACTACTCTTACAAGGACACACCTACTCCCAATAAGGACTTGCCCTCCTCCAACAAGGACACCACCTCCTAATCCTTCCTTGAAAGCAGACTTGAGCACACAAACCTAGGAGTCTACAGGGGCCGGTTCTGTTCAGACCACCTGCCACAAGTTAAGGCCCCTTTCTCTGTGATGGGAGACAGAAAGTTGGAGCTCTTATGACAATTACAAATCCTGTCCAACAGGTCTCAAAGTTGTCAGCCATCAAGAAAAGCAAGATCCGAAGAAGGAGGGGTAGCACAGGTATTCCCAAGCTCAGGTGTGAAGCTGTGTAGCCCACTGACCAATTCTGCCAAGTATGATCATCTTCCTTTAGCTGGATTGACTTTGGCCTTCTGGAAGACCTTTCTCCCCATTGCATCTTAGCATTTCTTTATTCGGTCAATGAAATGAATTTTACTCAAAGTTCACGCTTGAAATCTGTTTCTTGGTAAGATATTCCAGCAAAAGATACTTTTTACTGCAGTTTTCCCTCCCAACCTAGTCCAGAAAATTCAATCCAGCTCCAGTCTGCTGCCCGGAGCCCTTTACTACCCAGTCCTTGGTTAACCTCAGGCATATAGCTCTGTGGAGCACAGCTGGGTTCCGCCTTTTATCTGCTAAGACCATTGAACCATGTTCTGCTCTACTACTTAGCATCACAACAGTCTGTAGGCAAATCATTTTGCCACAAATGTACAATGTAGCTTAGGTTGAGGCATTCGTGGGCAGCTTGAGGACTGGGCATATATAGACACCTGAGCAAGTTAAGCAACCTTATCACATTTTCACTTTTCTCTACCTTTTTATAATAATAATAATAATAATAATAATAATAATGGCACAAATTTTTCTTGGTGAAAATATTGCCCATATGTGGCATAGATGCTAAGGCAGAATGTTGAACTAAACATTTTATATTAACCATAGCATCACACGACAAGAAAGTCCAAGCAGAGAGTCTTGCTTTTCATTTCGTATTTCAATTTTGATTCTTATAATTACTCAACTCCAAAGGTTGTTTTGCTCTGCAAACTAACACTTTAAAAGCCTTTTTCAAGCAGGAGCCCCCACTTGTATCACACTGCAATGAGCAAGTGTGTGGTGGAAGAGCTGGGAGAGAAGCAGAGTAAGCGGTCATTCCAATGTCGAGAGAGGCAGAAGTGGAGACTCCACAAGCAGTGAGGAGCAGGTTGATGGGAATGACCTATCTGAGCCCCTTGGTGATTTCCAGATCCATTACTGACCCCCAAGAGCTATTTCTGGGGGCCAGGGGACCTTCTGTAGTCAGGGTCTGTGTTGATGTCTGTGGCCTGTGTTGCCATCCTAAGGCCATGGGGATGGGCATGGTCTGGACTGACCCCTGAAGCCAGCTTGACCTGAGTGGTCTGTGCTGCCATCTGAGGTCCATGATCTGGGCCTGCTTCCAAGGGCTTGCCTGCGCTGTGGTCCTACTGCAGTAGAGGGCTCTGTCATGGTCTGTGCCGCCGCCATAAGACAGGTGGAAGCCTATGATCTGTGCTCCGCTGACTGTGATAGAGCAGTGGTATCAACAATTGCAGATGCCAGCTGCGAAAGCTGCAGTTTAAATCCTAGACATGCTGCTTAGCAGATTAAAGAATTATGTGCTCAGAAGAAGACAGAGGTGAACAGTAAAATAAAAGATTAAGATGGAAATTAAAAAGAAACAGAAACCTCCAAATTGTTTACGGTGTGCTTAAAAATGTACGTAGGCTTAGGAGAGAAAAGAAAAAGGAAGAGAAAGTCCTTAAAGAAATAGAGTAGCCAGGTGTAGTGGCACACATTTTTAATCCCAGCACTTGGGAAGAAGAGTCAGGCAGATTTCCGTGAGTTCAAGATGAGCCTGGTCTTCAGAGTGAGATCCAGGACAGCCAAAGGTACACAGAGAAACCTTGTCTCAAAAAAAAAAAAAAACCCACAAAAATTTAAAAATAAAAATAATAGAGTAAAAAAAGCCAGTAATGATGGAAAATACACAAAGAGTCTGAATTATGTATATTACTGTGTTTTCTTTGAATTTTTTGAATGTGAATGAGGTAACTAATGAGAGACATTAGATTGTATGGGGTGCTAAGATAAACCAGCATATATATATATATATATATATATATATATGTTATATATATATATGAATGTATATACACATATACATATATATATATTAAAGGTAGCATGACATTAAAATTTAAGTTTAAAGACCTGATTAACAGCATCCCCGATTGGTGTAGGAGGTTCTTCTGTTCATGTGTTGCTTTCATTGGTTAATGAATAAAGAAACTGCTTTGGGCCTAATAGGGCAGAACTTAGGTAGGCAGAGGAGACTGAACTGAATGCTGGGAAGAAGGGCAGAATGAGAGATGCCATAGATCTTCTGCCTGAGATGGATGCTGGTTAGAATCTTTCTGGTAAGCTACAGTCATGTGGTGATACACAGATTAATAGAAATGGGTTAAATTAATATGTAAGAATTAGCCAATAAGAAACTAGAGCTAATGGGTCAAACAGTGTTTCAGTGAATACAGTTTCTGTGTGGTTATTTCAGGTGTAAGCTAGCCAGGCAGCTGGGACAAACAGCAGACCCTCTCCTTCTAACACCCAATCAGCAGGGAGTAGTCTAAAAAATTATACCCAAATACCCAACTATTGTTTACAAATGTTTGTTTTCACTTAAAGGAGGTTGTTTATAAGTGATTAATGGTCACAGTCAAGGTCTTTCTAAAGATAAAAAAAGGATGCTCTTGGGTAGGTAGAATTAACATAGTAAAAATAGTAATCTTATCAAAAACAATCTACAGATTTAATGCAATGCCCAGCAAAATCTCAGCAAAATTCTTCACAGACCTCAAAAGAACGGTACTCAACTTCATATGGAAAAGCAAAAAAACCCAGGATAGCCAAAACAATCCTGCACAATGAAAGAATTTCTGGAGTTATCACAATCCCTGACTTCAAACTCTACTACAAAGCTACAGTTCTGAAAACAGCCTGGTATTGGCATAAAAACAAGCAGGAGGAACAATGTAACTGAATAGAAGACCTGGATATCAATTCACACATCTTCGAACACCTGATCTTTGATAAAGAAGCAAAAAATATCAAGTGGAAAAAAGAAAGCATATTTAAAAAATGGTGCTGGCATAACTGGATATCAACATGTAGAAAAATGAAAATAGACCCATACCTATCACAGTGTACAAAACTCAATTCCAAATGGATCAAAGACCTCAACATAAAGCCAGCCACACTGAACCTTATAGAAAAGGTTATTTGAATGCATTGGCACAGGAGAAAATTAGGAAACAACATTCCTCAAGACCCAGAAATACCACTTTTGGGTATATATCCAAAGGATGTTCAATCATGCCACAAGGACATGTGCTCAACTATGTTCATAGCAGCATTGTTTGTCATAGCCAGAACCTGGAAACAACCTAAATGCCCCTTGACTGAAGAATGGATAAGGAAAATGTGGTACATTTATACAATGGAGTACTACACAGAAGAAAAAAATAACAATATCTTGAAATTTGCAGGCAAATGGATGGAGCTAGAAAGCATCATTTTGAGTGAGGTAACCCAGACACAGAACGACAATTATCACATGTACTCACTCATAAGTGGCTTTTACACATAAAGTGAAGTAAACAGCACACAAATCACAATCCCAGAGAACTTAGACAACAATGAGGACCCTAAGAGAGACATACATAGATCTAATCTGCATAAGAAGTAGAAAAAGACAAGATTTCCTGAGTAAATTGGGAGCATGGGGAATTTGGGGAAGAATTAAAGGGGAGGGGAGAGGCAGGGATGGGATCAGAGAAAAAATGTAGAGCTCAATAAAAATCAATAAAAAATAATTTTAAAAAAATTTAAAAGGAGAGAAAAGAAAGAAAAAATAGGATATGATATTGAAATAAATACTTTACATTGGTAAGGACTTTGGTTTATTGGTACAAATTTAACTTCATTTTGTATATTCCTACTCTTATTTAAGGTATTATAAACATACAGCTCATATCAAAATGTAATGAATAGTGAAAATTACAGATTAATAGTCATTTTTAATAGTCAGGCTCATAGTCATGTTAGTTAGGTTTTCTAGATATACAGGGATATATGCCAGTTAGATAGATCATCTTCAAAACCTCAAAAACCTGCAGAATATGGCACTGAAAAGGCTGTGAGAACGTAGTCTTTTCTGTGAGACTTGTCTTCTAGTGGCAGCGCCAATTATTTCAGAGAGGTTGACGGGCATTGAAGAACCTCGTAATCGAATTTGCCTCCAGTTTGATTAGGCTAGCCATTTGGGCAAGAAACTGCTCTTGTCTGGACTGACTGATGGGATGATGTAAAATATAGACATGTAGGACCCACAGAAAAGTGACTGCTGCTGAACTTTCCAAAAGACGGCATGGTCCCTCAGTGTTCTTGTTTCAGAGAAGAAACTGCCAGACATTCTGCACAATACAGGAGAAAGCAACTGACAAACTTGGCTAGCACAAGGCAGACGAGATCTTCAAATTTCCTGCTTCACTCAAAAGTCTGCCAGATGTTATAGACCTGGATGCGCCAGTGTTACAAAAGAACTTTGGGTGAATGTCCAGGAGGTGAGATGACTCTTGTCATTTCTAGAAATTTGGAAGTTGCTTACAATGAACTTCCCGTTTACTTAGGTGATATTATACCTTTTGGGGTATTTGATGGAGTTGAAGACAGTTATAAATATAGTTTTCCTTAGTTATAATAAAAGATAAATTAAATACAAAACCTTAGACTCACAAAGAGAAGTGACAGAATATTTTCTTTAATTTTGCCAGATTCAAATAGACTAAAAATTGTATATATAATTCTTGCTTGACAACTGCTCTGTATATGTAATTTTACTATGTTAAAGTCAAAACCTTCCCTTTTAATTAGACAGAAAAGGGAAGATGATGTGGAATGTCCTTCTGTATATGTGTTGCTTTCATTGGTTGATGAATAAAGCTTCTTTGGCCAATGGCTCAGCAGAGTAAAGCCAGGCAGGAAATCCAGAGATATAGAAAAAGAGTAGGCAGAGCCAAAGAGATGCCATTTAGCTGCTAAAGACAAAAAAATACCAGAACATCACTGGTAAGCCACAATCTTGTGGCAGTACATAGAATTATAGAAATGGGTTAATAAGATGTAAGAGCTGATTAGGAATATGTCTGAGCCATTGGTCAAACAGTGTTATAATTAATATAGTTTCTGTATGATTATTCAGGTCTAGGTGGCCAGGAAAACAAAAGCACAGTCTCTGTCTACAGGGGACAGACATGGAAGGACTGGAAAATGAGTGTGATGGGGTGCAAGATATGAAATTCCCAAAGAATAAATAAAAATATTTTTTTAAAAAAAAAACTTAGTCAAGTATAGAGCTATATGCCTATATATACAGCATAGGAACACTTCAAACTATTCAAGCATTCTTATAGTCAGTGAATGTTACCTTAATTGAGGAAAATGCAGGCAGAAGCCCAAGCAAGGCTTGAGAGTTTAAAGACACCCATAGTTTCATTATTTAAGAAAGGGAAGCATTTGATTTCAGTCAAGTGATGAACACAGGAAATCAAACATTGATTATACTAACCAAAAAAGATAGCCAAAATGATAGTATCTCTTTGTTACTACAATTAAAACATTTAGAAACCACAGCCCCAACTTGAAGCATGAAGAGCATGGTTTAAAATTGAAATGTTGGTCACATACATGTCCTATCTGCCAGCACCCCTCCAATGGCCCTTAGCTATGAAGAGGGGATAACTATAATTTGAGAGAAATGAGAATTATACCTATAACACAGCTAGATAAATCCAATCAACATCTAAGATCCCAGCAGATATCTTTTAATACACATGTTTTGCATATGGATGCGGGAAAGGTAGTTCAGATTGACATGTACAGATTCCTGGGTTGGGTAATTCTCTTCGGCTTTATTTAATTATCCTGTGACATTTGTTTAAAATTAGTTAGAAAGGTCAATGAGGGCTGAGAGCTAGCTCAGTTGGTAAAATGTTTGCTACACAAGGCTGCGGATTTGAGTTCAATCTCCAGCACCCACCATCAAAGCTGAGCAAGGTGGAGTGGACCTGTAAAACAAGCACTGGGGAGCAGAGGGAGGAGGATTCCTGGGGCTCACTAGCCGGGGAGAGTATCTGGTTTAGCAATGTTAAGGACCCACGAGATTACACGAAACAAGCTGATGGCTCCTCAAGAGTGTCACCTGTGGTTGACCTCTGGTCTCCATGCATGCACTCACATGCGTGTGTGCGCGCACACACACAAAAACACACAAACAAATGGGGAAAGGTCAGTGGACTGCTGTAATTTTATTTATCACCTAAGTTCACAGTGTTAAAACATTATGGGGGACAAACAGTCCCTCCAAATCCCAGAGCTGTGTGTAGTGGATACAAACACAGTGACTTTCGAGTGCTGAATGAGAGGTAGGAATGCGGTCCCTTGAGCTGTGTAGACTTCTTAACACCTTGGGGGAGTAAGTGAAAATGTGTATGATTCAACTGCAACACAACAAAAACAAACAAGCGACAATAAGAAAAATCTGATACTCATTGTCCTTACTAAGATGGCAATCCCTGCCGTAAAGGACAGGCAGACATTGAGTGAGAAGAAAGACACAAGCAGACTTGTATTTTAGGAATCTCCCCCTGGTATTTCAGCGGGAATCAGAGAGGGACTAAGTGCCAAAACTTTAAACACAAGCAACTGCCAGGATGTAATGCAGTTGTCACAATGAATGATGATAGGACCCTGAGCTGATGCACAGCAAAGGATGCCAGAAAAGGATGCTCAGGAGATATGTAATACATTAACAAAGTTTGGTGACAAATTGGATGCTTACACCTGTCAAGTAAGAGCCTGTACTGGCCCTTTATTCTGTTGCTGCTGCTGCTGCTGCTGCTGCTGAGGGCCATGTCTGGGACCATGGCTCTGCTGCAGCTGCGGTCTGTGATGATGGCTAGTGTTCGCAGTTTATTTAGAATCTAAATTTTAAATAGCAGGTACAAGCTTGTTAGGCCATAACTCCAGAGCTCTAAGCTATGAGGTGTGTTTCCTAGGAACAGAGAATGTCAAATTCCCTCCATATAAATTTGAAGGTGAAGAGCATTTTGTGGCACAGTCTCACTCTTCCTTGCCTACCTACTCATCAGTCAACTAACAGTGCTCAAGCAATAAATAATTTAGTTATAAGATGTAGGCAGCTTTCTGTCACAAGATATATTTATTTTGCTGTTGAATTAATTAATGTTTGGGAAATGCCATGTAAATGTTAGCTCTTATCCTTCCCTTATTTATAGTAAGTAAATAACTTCCGATTTAATTCCCTACACTAGGAAATGCCGAGAAGAATAAGTTCTAAGTTCTAATGATGAAGAAATATTATTTGCCCTCGTGGCTTTCTCTGTAACCTACATATAATATTCAGAACTTGAAATGATGGAGATAATATCTTCCGAACTGCCTTGGCCCAACAGTCACGAAACATGGATGTGAAGAATTTTTGGCTCGCAGCCTTAAAAAGGAACGGAGCTTTCTACAGCGTCTCTCGAGTTTTCAAATGAGGGACAAGGTAGAGAGGAGAACATAAGACATTGTTCACATTGTACCTTGAGGGCAATTAAAAATTGTATGTGCTTACTTAAGGTCTAAAATTGCATTTGAAAATAGATTTTTAAAAAGAGACTATTTTAATTCTGCGTTAAGGTCTCTAAGAGTCTAACACAGCATTTACAGAGATGGATAACAAACAGAACAGTGGTTTATGTTCACTAGGCTCTACCAGATGTTTTTAAAGGTCAACAAAACAGACGATGGCATTCCAAAAGATAAGGACCCTATCATTCTTTGAGGGACTAAGAAGTGCTGGGAATATCACGTTCTTTGCTAATGTGGCAAGCAGCCAACCAGGCACATGGGCCAAGGATCTGATCTCTAGGTTAGTCCTAGTTATTATGCTACTATCAAAAGGACAAAAGACTTCCCAGTGGATCAATAACAGGTGCACGAGTCGTGTGTACAGAAAGGGAGCTTGTTTCTAGGCACAAAATCAGCTGGAGACATCCCTCCTTAGAATCCAGCACTCTCTAACCTATGCCGTTAACCCACAGAGAAACAAAAACCAATATGAAAATGACACCCGGTGCTGTCATTGGATTAACCTTGAGGTACCACAGTTTCAAATTACAGACAAAACAATCACTATCCAAAATATTCAAAAATTTTCAGGATTTCTGCGAATTAGGCCATGCACCATAAATCTCCAAGTGCAAGGTAGTTGCATCCCTGTGGCGAGTCTGTTTGCGTGTAACCCTGCATTTGAGCATCCCTGGAGGGGTGGAGGTGTCATCTGCCACAGCTGTGTAATTGCGAAGGCTCTGATGCACAGATCTATACAAGTGATTTGCGACTAGCGGGGCGTGGGGCGTTTTCTTTTGGAGTGCAACAGTAGGGTTCTGGGTGAGAGCTGTATTTCTCCCTCACAAGTGCTTACACAAGCTTCTCGGCGTGGCGGAAGCAGGTTCTAAAACAGACAGTGCAAGTATATAGTATATTTCACCTTAAATATGTGATTTCAGAACAGCTCTTAAAGGCCATAAGAAGTTCCCGCCTAAGCCCAGGTACGCGGTGTATCTATCTTTGCTGGGAATGTTGACTGTAATTGAGTTTTGCAGGAAGCAGATACCCCGAAATCCATCAACTGTGTGTTCCCATTAACTTTCCCCTACTAAATATTGAAACTAAGTAACTCATGGTCTGTTCAAGAGAAGTTTATGGCTGGGTATGCGTAGGTGGTTCCACTCACCATCCAAGCTCCCGTGTAGCCGCAGATTCTCAGAAACGTCCACTGCCTTTGTTCTATGGAAGACTTTCTGCTCCATTAATTTGAGCGTAGTTGTCCTGTCTCTAAGTCTTTCTGCATGAATTTCTATCAAGTATCATCAAGCGGGTTTGATTTCTGCCTTCTCTTTTAGAATTACCTTTACAAAGAGCAAGCTGTAGGCCATACATAGATGTAACCTAAGCACAATGTCATTCAATAGTTATGTTCCCCATCCTTCCTTTATCTGTGAGAAACTAGCTGAAGAAAAGGCCACGGGACCTCCAGTAACTGCTAATGAGCTCCTACCTCCCTGTGGGTTCCTTTCAAAACACCATCTCATCTGCATAACTTG
This sequence comes from Arvicola amphibius, assembly GCF_903992535.2. NCBI lineage: Eukaryota > Metazoa > Chordata > Mammalia > Rodentia > Cricetidae > Arvicola > Arvicola amphibius. The sequence goes on along the minus strand of NC_052057.2, from coordinate 27,603,396 downwards.
GACATGGAAGACTCTCTGATCCACACAAATGGACCTTAGGCTGCTCTTGGAGTCACTAGCAGAGAAAGTGGCTCATTTCAAAACCTGACTCAAAATAGGGACTTAGCTGCAAAGACAGCTTCTCCCAGAACATGGTTTGTATAGGAGAGTCAGAAGGACGTAAAAGGAGAGAGCTGGCAAGCCAGCCTCACATCAGCTGGGATCAGTTGGCTAGGAGGGATATCACAGAGTGCAGCACACCAACAAATCTCCTCTGTCTGCCACTATATAATTCTACTCCTTATTGTTACACGGTGCTTCTGACTTCGCATATGCATAGTTATTAGCAGCACTATCATGAAGAGTAGAATTAACTCGTGCAGATGCAGTCTGTGAGTTTCTCTCATAGAGATGAACTCTGAAGGAGGGACATAATCAGTTTTGCCTGACTGGATTGGCATAGGATTACAGAACACCGACCTCTAGACATGAGGCGATTGCCTCTTGAACCCTCAGTACCTATAATTACCCGCCACGAGACCTGCGTAAGACTGAGGCTGGGCCCACTAATGTGTCTGTCCTAGAGAGGGTTAGGGTCTCAACTGCTTTGCCTCTTCGCTCCTCCCCCAAGGATATCTAGACAATAAATAGGTTGCCAGGAGAGAGAAAAACTTGTCCTCAGTGTGAGAATCACTAGTAAATTGACCACATTCCTGTCAATAACCCCTCATCCATGTGACTGTGAGTGACCTCATGCATTGGTTCACTAAGTCACACTTGAGCAGAGTCATTTCTTTGGTCTGTGGTGGTTGCCCTGATCTGGGGTAAGTAGATGGTTAGTTCCCATTTCAAAAAAGAGGGTTCATGCAACACATTAGTGCGAGGAAGACAGTGAATGTCAAAGAAGGATTGATAATTTGTCTTCTCCAAAACTGTTCCAAGGATATCTAGGCCCCCAGAATTGGTAACGGACATACCGAGACATCAAATTCTCAGCACAAAGTAGATGTATTACTCCAGGGGGACCAAGTGGGGTGGAGAGAGGCTGCAAGGGCAGCAAGCAAGCAAGACGAGCAAGAGAACAAGAGAGGGTGTTTTTTTTTTTTTCAGGAGCAGGTTTTTAAGGATAAAAATGGGGAGTCTGTCCTAGAGGGAGCTGGTAAACCCTGATTGGTCATTTTAGCCAAATAATGAATTTTGATTGTTGGACCTTGGTGTTTTGTCTCAGAAATGAGTCAGCGGCCAAATAAGGGAACAGACCTTGGGAGCTAGCTTTAGGAATGCAACGGTTTTTTAGAAAGGAAGAGGAAATTGGGTAAAAGGGCAAAACCTGTGTGCAGTGCCCGCCATGCTTGGCCTGTGTTCACTGTGCTCAGGCCTATTACAGGCCCTTCATCTACATCTTTCCTAGCAGGAGTCCTTTCTAAGTTTTGTGACGTACAATGAAGGAGCATGAAATCAGTACTTAAGACAATAGTTATACCCTGACATGGTGTCACAAGACTGATTGTGTTAATCCTTGTGTGCTTACTAATAGCTCATTAAATAGATGAGTGTGAGCATCAAGACATCTGTTGGGACTTAGGACTATTTAAGAATTTGAAAGTCCCAATAGCCTGAGACAGTTTCCTGCAGATTGCGAGCAACACGAAAAAGGGAAAGTATTACTAATCTCAATGAAGAGTTCTTTGCGGATATTCAATACATGTTAAGTAACTGACTGGTGAATGGAGATTTGGGGACTCATAAAGGCTGAGTTAACAATGAACATAAATTCTGACCAACCTAGGGAAAATACCTCTACTATTAAATTCTATGCAAACACAGAGGTGTCCCTATGTTTAATTATTTTTAGTGGTTTTTGTTTTCCTGTATTGCTTCTATTCCACTGGGCAGGTCAAGAAGTGGGGCAAAAGTCCAAAGAGTGCCGTGTGATTCTCAGAGTTCTTTGCATTTTCCTTCAGTCTCAGTAAAACGAGAGAACCAGAAAGAGCTTGGCTTGCATCCATTGATTCTCTGACCTCTGCATAGTTCCTCTTCTCTTGAAACACGGAGGCAGCCTGTGATCTCTATCCCTTGCTGACCAGCTGTATGGGGGACAACATCTGTGAGACAATGCTGGGGACAAGGCAGACCCAGGCTCACTCAGACAACACACTACAGTGGCTCAGAGGTGCAGCAAACTTGACCAGAAGCTTGACTGCCCCACTCTCAGGCTTCCTCCCATCAGCAGAAAAGGTACTCTGTGTCCGTCTTGCCTGGTCACCAGGCTGCTGTCTCTGTCCTTGAAGTTTGGTGGCAATACTCCATTATAACATAGGTCCTTCCTATGCTTTCGTTCGGAACTAGAAAGATAGGGGCTGAGGCTGTGGCTCGGTCAGTAAATGCCTGATATTTAACCATGAGGACAGGGGTTTGGATTCCTAACACTCACATTTACAAAGCAAGCTAGGGCAAAACACACCCGTCACCCTAGTGCATGGGTGGAGTGAGACAGGGGAAGCTCTGGAACTCACTGGCCAGCCAGTCTAACTGATCAGTGTGCGCCAGTGAACTGGGAGACCCTGTCTGAGAAAAGGAAGGTGGAGAGCAATATAAAAAAGACACCAGATGTTGACATCTGGCCTCAACACGTCTGTGTACATACACATGCACAAAAGCAGGAGCATGTGCACACACAGACACACACACACACACCGTTGAAAGACTAAAACAAAGTGACAAACTTCTTAATGCGGCCCTTCTCTTGTATCTTGCTCAGGCAAGGTAGCTCCAGTCAAAGGCAAGGGAGAACTCTAGAGCCCAGATCAAGCATGTCATTAATGTGTGGTTATTCTCATCAGTGCTGGCTCTTGGTTTGTACAGGTTCCATGTCAGAAAATGAGGCAGAGCTCATGGGATCAGCATGCCCTCTACTTGTTCTCTATGTACCTATGCAGCACACCTACTCAATGACCAAAACAACTGCCAACCAACAAAAAGAAAAGCCCCATTGAAGACTTTCACATCCTATTGGAGAATCCTCTAAGTGCAGCAGGCAATGTCCTTGAGGTCTCTGTAGTTTCTTTGACAGTGCCAGGCCCTGTGGGTCAGGGCTTTGGAGAAACTGCAGGCCTTGGCCTCTGAGTGCAGCATTCAATGTTCACGCAGCCTCTCAGTGCCAACACTGTTTTATCTATACCGGGAGGTGATACTAACACACCTACCTCCCAAACACATCTTTAACAAGCACCATGTTTGAAAGAATCCACACAAGAAGCAAATACCCCCTAAGCCTTGGCTGCGCCGATGTTCGCATCTGAGCGGACTGTAAGAAGAAAAGACTGAAAAAAAAAAAAAAACAGTGAAGTAGGATCTGCGGTCTTGTGGGAAAAGGAAACATTTTTATTCAGAAATGATTTCAAAACTGAAGGATAGAAAAAATCTTTGGACATAAAAATGGGAGAAAGATCCAAGGCTGTTTGGTGTCAATTATTTGCAAGAAGAAAGGTCTCTGTACTAGGCAGTGAAGTTAAATGTGTTTTGAATGAACATTTAAAAACCCCCATGATTGAATCAGCCAACCATTAAATTTTAAATTAAACTAAGCCCTATAGAAAAGATAGACAGCTATCTAGGCAACAAAAATAGAGATTAAAAAAACCTGTTAATTTGATTTTCACATAGGCTCTTTTAGGATTAATATAAATATCTGCAAAGGAGAATGACTTATCCAAAATTTCATATTAAAAATGGACCTAGATAAGTTATTTCAAGTAAATCAAGCAAGTTTGCTCTATAAAAATACAATAGATTTCATATATGAGCATATAATATAATAGCATATATAGCTATTTCAAAAAATAGCATATATCACTATTTCAAAAGAAGGAGTAAGAAAGCAAAGAAGAAACAAATATATCTCAAAAACCAATAATGTTATTAGGCCCAACTGGAATGTACTTATTTATTGACAACAGGAATGATATATAAAGAGATCGAATTTCTCATCATATTATTAAGATTATATAAAATATGATTGAATTTTAGAAACATTTCAAATAATTGATCGTCCTCTCTAATTTCTAAAACTGAGGCCTAAATATTTCTAAAATTATAATTGAAATGATTTATGGGTATGTTACACAGAAAGATAGCTTTCCTCTGTGGCAAGAACAACACAACACTGTGTGACTGTGGAGTTGCTTTCCTCAGACTGCCATAACAAGTTAACACAACAAACAGGGCTGTCTTCCCTCTGCTAGCCCCAGGGGAGCGCATGTCTTCCACGCTTCCGGTGTCTTCCAGTTTCCCGTCACAGCTGGTATCCCTGGATGGATGCTCCTATTTCTCAGTCACACTCTCCTTCCATCAGAAACTCCCATCTCCTCCTTTAGAACACCCATGGGACAAGAGTAACAGAGTAGGCTTCCTCTCTAGATCCCTCACTGATCAACGTACTGGAGGTCAGGATGCGGGAGACTAGAGAGGTAGGAAGAATGGCACTGAGCCCACCATTGCCTTGGTAGCAGCTGCAAGCCTACAGGTGTGTCTGAAATAGAGATGGCACTTCCAAAAAACTTCAGGGTAAACCTTAGACAAGGATTACCTTTAGCCGCTTGCCCAAAACTCATTCCTCTCAATTAACTGAGACATGACCGACCACAGAACTCAGCTCACCATTTTGTCAAGGTCTCAGGACCCTATTCAACTTTGGCATGTGAAGTAAAGTCAAAGAAGGCAAAATGGACACATTCAATTATTTCTGCATATTCTTAAGCCTCCCTGAAGAAGACAGCTGAGGAGCAAAACAGGTTTTAAAAAAAAATCCATGCATTATGAAAAAAAGATACGAAAGAAAGAAAACCAGGAATCAAATAGTGAGAAATGGCAAGCCAATGGGCAAAGGGCAACTGACTTAACCCAGCAAAAAACTGCCACCTGGAGCTTCCAAAGGGAGAAGTCAAGACAATGGAAATAGATGGGGCTGGAGAGGCACCTTGGTAGATAGAGTGCTTGCTGCTCTCCAGACGACAGGAGTTCAGTTCCCAGTGTGACTCAGGTTCTAGACAACCAAATGCCTCTGGCTTGCATGAGCATGTGCATGAGTGTGCACAGATGGACGGACACACATACACACACACATACACACACACACATACCACACACAGTAACCATACACACACATGCACATCACACACATATGACACACACACATGCACACACACCACACACAGTCAGCACACATACATACACACACGCAAACACATGCACAGCACACACACACCACACAGTCGACACACACACATCACACACAGTTACCACACATACACTATACACACACATATACATGCACACACGCACACACACACAGAGATGAATAAATAAGTAAACATTTAAAATCTGTGCATTGATTCATACCAAAAACATTGGAGAAAAGTTAGGGAACAAAGAATTTTCAAAGGCCCAAGTAAGACAAAAAAAATTATGATCTTTTTCCTAACACTTCCAAATGCAAAATTTCTGACAGATAAAATTGTTTCAAAAAATTTTAGTACTTTATCCTAACTTATTTGCTATCAAAATATGATCTAACGTATGTAAGGCTAATTATAATCTCTGTTAATCCTCTTAGTAAGAATATTCATGTTCCACTGAAGGAAAAAAAATCGATGTGTTTAATTATGGAGACTACTGCAGGTCCCATTAGGTGATGTATCAATTACATTTCTTGTTATTTTCTAAAATCTGAAAATTAATTCGCATTTTCAAACATGCCTAGCCCTGAGGAGTTTGACTAAGGCATCATGGGAGTCTATAATGAGCCCTTTCTAGCCCCAAATGCCCCTTTGTCATTCTCCATCTCAGCAAGATGCTCTCTAGGGAAAGTCAGTTCTAGTTTCTGTAGGTCTTAAACACCATGGTTCACACATGGCACCATCCTGAAAACCGAGACAGGAGAGCCCAGTTCCCCCAGTAGGCTCACAGATAGGAGCAATAGGCATGTGTTTGAGTTGGTGAACTTTGTACGTGTGTACATTGACATAAAAAAAAAAATCAGGGTTCAATGTCCAGTGTTCTCTTTAATTGCCCCCAGCTGTTTGTTTGCTTGTTTGTTGTTGCTTTGTTGAGATAGGGTCTCTCAGTAAACCCAGAGCCTATTGGTTCATCTAGGCTGGTTGGCCAAATCACTCCAGGGATCCTCTCTGGCCCTGCCCCCTCACACCCCCCATCCCACCCTCCTACCCCCAGCTTGGATCACAGATGTGCCTTCAGCAGTGCCTTGATTTTTACATATGCTCTGGAGATCCAAACTCAGGTCCTCTTCTTGTGTAGCAGGCCTGTCCCCTCCTAAGCCATCTCCCCTGCAGTGACATTTTGTTTGTATTTTAACAAATAAAGCTTGCCTGAAGGTCAGAGTGCTGAGCTAAGCCACCAGAGGTCAGGCAGTAGTGGCACCCACCTTTAATCAAGGACTCAGGAGACAGAGGCAGAGGGATCTCTGTTAGTTCAAGGCTATCCTGGGCTACTTGAGATTGTATCTGTCTCAAAGAGAGACAGAGCTCACACAAAGGTGATCCCAGCACTTGAAATCCCACGCCTTTAATCAATCCCAGCACTAGGGAGGTGGAGACAGGAGTGATATGGCTGGACAGAGAGAGAAATCTAAGGCAGGAGGAGACAGGAGCTCATTGCAATCTGATGTTTGGTGGAGACATATGCAGTCTGGAGATGCAGTCTGAGGACAGGATCCCCCTTCAGCCTGAGGATTTGGGAGAGGTCAAAGGTCTTTCTAGTGGCTGGTTGCACTGCTCCTCTGATCCTTCAGTTTTCACCCCCTAATATCTGACTCCAGGTTTTATTTATTAAGACTGATTAGAAATACGTGCTACACTCCCCAGCTCCTAGTTCTTGGTTTTCAGATTTGGTTCTGGGTGTGTGTTTGCGATGAGACGCTGTGTCATGTCTTATCTCCCCCTCCCGAGTGCTAGGGTTGCAGGTATATACCACCACTTCTGGGTAATTTCAAAAGTTCCATTCTGTGGCCTCTTTGTCACTGCTGCTCCGAGCCTGTGTTGTCACAGCACATCATGCCAGAAGGACGAGAAGAAATAGAAGAAAGCAGGGTCCTCAAGTCTCAATATCCTCTGCAAAAGTCCCCAGTCAACAGTCTGACTTCCCCGACTTTCTCAAAAGTTCTATCAGTTCCCAATATTCCTCCAGAATGGGGACCAAGGAAGGGCTTTCAGGACAGTAAAGACCCAAATGAGTAGCAGCATTCTTATCAGAATGGCACAGGTTGGGAATTTTCCCCTGAGCTGGTCAAAATCAAAGATCTGTCCATTTGACACTTGAAGGTTCCTGGGAAGACTGTGCAAACTCCATCTGTTCACCTTCCGTGGTATCTTACCCAAGTGTAGGGAGCTCTGAACTGAATGAAAGTCAAGTATCGTTAGACATCCGAGGGCATGAAAGAACAAGTAAAACCTTGGGAAAATGAGCTCTTGGTAAGCGCGGGTCCAAAGCTGTATTTAATATCCACGCAAAGATAAGAAATTATATCCATGAGAAGAGACCAGAAATAATTTTACCTTTTAAAACCTTCAGAAAATAAATAATGCAATCAGATCAAGGATATAAAATATGTATATTGAATGGAAACATTAGAAATTAAAATTGGGCAAGAACAATGGCCAGAAAATAAAGCAAAAAAGCCACATGCATGAAAAATAATAAGGAAAATCAGTGCACACAATAGTGAAGTTCAAGACAATAATGGGTTTCTTAAAATCCTGAAGTCTCCCAGATATAACAAATGTGCTAATCATGAATACATAATTTGTGATTATAATAATCAAAATTCAAACAGTTGCATCATTGAGAACTAGAAGATAATTAACCAGTATTCAAATTCTATGAAAAAATAATCTCCACTACATTTGCCTATTATGTATTAAGTTAAACGATAATATATAGCTATTAATATTTTTAAAAATATTACGTTTCTGATGACATAGTAGGTTACTGATAGTACATACTTCAAGATGGTCAGATAACAAAGGAAAAAATGAAATAAAAAAACAGGAGTGCCAATTCAAACAAAAAGAAGTTGGCATTTTAAATAATATATAACTTCTATGTAACAGTGTTATCTGAGCACGGGTTTGCTGAGTGCCTGTTTGAGTTGGAGAACGATAAAGTGTCTAACCACACTGGAAAGGCTACAAGAACAAGTAAACAGAAGAGGCAGTTATCACCAGCAGCACAAAACAAGTAGCACAAAGGAAGTGTGGTGACTCTAGTCACCCAGGTGGCTTAGCCATGCATCATCCTTACACAAAACGAATATGAATAACAAATCAAAAACGGCCAACGCGGCTGCACTAGAGCAGGAGAGGAGTACGGGGTGGGTGGAGAGGGTTGACATGACACAGTGAATGTTCTCTTTCCAGAATAGGGTCAAAAGATACTACCTAAAGTTTAAAATTTGAAACTCGAGAATGAGCTATTTATGCTTGATACTTGGAAATTAGGAGGGAGGTGTAGGAAGAAGGTGTGGGCTCTGACTCAGAGACACGGGAGCTGCTGGACCAGAGCAGAGGGCAGCATCATCTGTGATGAATCACTGGCTTTTTATATTCCTTAATGTGATAGAAATGAAATCTGATTTCACTAGCGACTCGTTGATTATTAGTAAATAAATAATTCATAATTCTTAACTGCGAATGTTTACTATTTTCTATTTTCCATCAAAATGGTATCTTTCATAATAGACCAAATCAATCTTTACAGTATAGCTCAGATCTTTAAGAACAGTAATCAATCAAACTCCCTCATTGGCCATTTACTTTCTACCCAGCCTGTTTCCCAACTCTCTTACTTTGCAGATAATGGCAGAACACTGGTGCGTGGTCTGGTGGAAGCGTGGTTTATTTTGCTCCTTCAGTGTTCAACTATCCGTCATTCACAGATCTTTTATTGGGGTCCTGTGTTTTCTTGATATCTTCCTTATCGCTTTTGATCTACCAGAGTTTTTATTTCTGCTCATGTTTGGTTTTGTCTGAGCATGTCTTTGGTTTCCCACTCTAACACGGCTCACACTCTTGAAGTCGGCACGTGAATCATGGAATGTTAACTCTGCCGCTCATTGGCATTATTGGAGCTCTCCACAGTCCATACCATGTTTGCAGTGCCTCCCTCCCGTGCAGCTCCCAACCTACAGAATAACCTTAGGCTTCTCAAGAAGGAAGGCTGATGAAATAAAAGAAATTTCGTCTTCCAAGATGCTATTTTATAGAGCTGCTTACCATTGCCTTTACTAAAACTGGGTCACAAGATCAGTCAAGGCCCCTGTGATACTCAAAAGATCTCTATGAACTAGTTTTGGCTGCTCTTCTAGGGTAGAATGTTGTACCCCCACCCTGTGTGTGTGTGTCTGTGTGTCTGTATCTCTCTGTCTCTCTCTCTCTCTCTTTCATGTGTGCATGTGCACACACACACACACACACACACACACACACACACACACAAAACACTCCTGGAAAAAATTAGACAAACCAACAAACTGGTGGGGAAAACAGACAAAGTCTTAAGTGGATGTGTATTGTTTCCATTAGCATGGCCATGTCAAGAATGCCAATGCATCAGACTCATGGGAATGGCAAAGTCTTCCCTGGGTCTGGCTCAGGGGAATGGCAAGCGTTTCTCCTATAAACACAAATGTTGATAGTTGATGGACAGTTGATACTACCTAAAAGCAGAACATGCAAAAAGTACCAACCGCAGTTCCTCATTCGGGATGAATGCTTTCAAGAGACTATCCCACTACAGAGATCCCCTGTCCAGATTAGCGAAGCTGCTGCCACCTCCTCTGTATATAATAAATGAGCTGAGCATCTGAACCGTTGGAATGACTCCATGCAAGCCTACGGCTTGCTAGGTCCCAGCTTTACCTGACTTGTGTCTGTCTTAATCTCCCTTCACTCCTAGTCAGGTTTACACACCCATCAAGACAGCCTTGACAAACTGGAATTTATTTTTTGTTTTTATTTTGCGTCTCTGGTTTGTCTGAGCCATTCTTTTTCTCTGGCCTACAGTAAGGCTCTTCACAGAATTTGTACACAAGAGAAATGAAAGCAGTTCTCTCCGCAGGCACAAATGTTGCAGATGGCTAACAGCAATCTTTTCCCTGTTGCTTGGTTTTTAAGGTAAAATCGGTCTGAAAGACAAGACCTTGGATGGATTGATTTATCACGACATGTGAGAGTGAATTTCTTACATGTCACAAATTTCAAAGGTTTGTAACATGTAAGTGGCTGAAAACACGAAAGCAAATTTTACACCTTAACATATAAAAACCCTCTTACCAGCTTAAGGCTTTAAGAGGAGAGTGGTGTGTCTCAAGGGTTTGCTCTCCACATTCTAATAAAGATTCTCAAAGCTGAAGTTCACGGACTGAACTCTCTCTTTTTGCTTTGTTTTTGGCGTGTTGGTTTAGGCTAAGTTGGATTGAAGTCCAGAGTTCCCAAGTCACAGGCATCGCTTTGAAGGCCTTCTGTAGATAAGTGGAAGCCCCCACCAGCTGAGCTTCAGCTTAGACAGATCACCTCCCATAGTCTGGGCAGGCATGATCTGAGCAGGAGGAGAAGACTAAGAGCACGGCTGAGTTTCGAGCAGAGAAAAGGACAAGAAATCCTCCCTGTGGATAGTTTCTGCCCATAAGTATATACTTGAGTTTCTCTCTCATACCTCTACCCATGGGCTTACTTAACCTGCTCTCACATTGTGAAAGCAAGTCTTGGGAGGACATCTTCCTCCATCTCTTCTTCTATAATACCCTCTTCCTCTTTTCAGCATCCCCCATCAACCATATAGCCACCTTTCATTGATCTGTTGACCTAACTACCTATCTACCTTAATACTTATCATCCATTCATCATCCATCTGTCTAGCATCTAGCATCTCTCTACCTGCTGTCTCTCTATCATCCATCTATTAATCAGGTAGCATCTCACTGATCTTGCTTGCTTCTCTGGTTAAATGATGACGGACACACTTAAAGATAAACTACTCCAGATAGGACCATCTTCTGGTTTAATATTATTTCTTCTTCACACTATTATTTCTTTGCAGTTCTTTATTTCTTACTTTTCTTCATTTATTTGGTGTGGAAGGTGGGAGTACCGTGTGCCACATCTTGTGTGTGTGTTGCGTGCAAGTCAAAGGACAATTTGAAGGGGCCAGTTCTCTCCTTCCACCATGTGGGCTTTAGGACAAGCCTCGGGTCCTCAGGCTTGATGACAAGCACCTTTACCTACTGAGCCATCTTGCCGACTCTACATTAATATTTCTGTAATTCTTTTCCTCTTAAAATTATACTGTTCTATATAATATAGATTTAAAGAAATGGTTCTGTGCTCCAACACCCGCAAATCACAAGATATCAATTCTCTAGAATGAAACTTCTTGCGAGTCTGGCTGATACAGTAGAAAGTTGAGGAATGGCTGTGTTAGGGAGAATCTAGGACAGAGTTCGAAGGTGAGACTGCGCACTCACAAGATGAAAAATAATGCATATTGACGTTTTGACAAAATAAATACATCTCCAACATCCACTGGCCTAGGGAGTTTTGAGTCCTGCAGGAGGTTGTTGACACAGTGGAAAAAGCCAACAAGAGTTCAAGGCAGTCTCAGTCCATCTCTTGTCTTTCAACAGAGGCCAAATAATAGTGTTTGTACTTGTCGGAGAAACTAAAGTTTAACGGTCTTCGATGTGACAAGATTCCAGACCATTTTCTATGACATTTCTTCACTCTTTATTGCTCATTTGAAAGAGAACATAATGAGCCTCAGAAATTACCTTTCCTTTGAATCCATCTCAGGCAGTATTTTTGGACCAAAAACATCAAAGTAGCACAGGTTTTATTAGGTAGGCTATCTGGAATTGAAAACAAGTTTTATATAAGAATGCTCCCTGTCTCTCTTCTCTATTTTTCACTTTCTTCCACTGAATATCATTTGTTAAACTCATTATTTTCTATCTTTAGTACTGTCATATAAATTGTAGGTCCGACCTTATATATGAACTTCAGTGTATTCCGGAAGTTGGCATAATGTTTGGCTCACAGTAGATGCTATTGCGCGGGACATCTATTGTTCTTGAGTCTGTAATACAGGCATAATGATAGTGCCCAAAATCCTAGCTTATAATTATAGGGGAAAAGACATTTTGTATAATATTCTCAAAAATCCTCATCACCATGAACCCCAGCTTTCCATGTGGGCATCAATATCTGCTTCCCAACAGAGTGTATGGGACTTAGAGAAAAATGGGGCAGAAATAAAACATCAATCAGCTTAGCTTTTTCCTCAGACTTTATAATTCTGTTTTTAATGTATTGAATTCCCTATCAGGGGTATTGTCTTGGGTTGTGAGCTATCGAAGGACTGTGTGTTCCAACCAAGTCGCACATCAAATAGGAATTGAAATAAAGCCTTTTTTCTGGTTACCGTTTAGTCAAACCAGACAGATGGTCAACAAATGGAATGATTATTGCCTTCCATGATGCTGGAGATCGTGGAATATTAAAAATAGATATGACATTTTTCCAGTAATTAATATCAACAAACATTTCAGATTTTTAGCCCGAGCACTCTCCATTGTACTTGGCAGTCTGCCCTCTTCTTTGTTCAGCGGAACGGAAGAGAAAATAGATACGTGTTCTGTAATCAAACACTGAATGGAACTCTCACATAAACTCATTTGAGTATTCACCTTGACCCCGGAGACCAAGGAGCAAACATTTGCCAGGCCATATTCTCGAAGACTCTGCCATGGAAAATGAATGATCCAAAGTTAAATAGAATATGATTGTGTATAAAAGTCCACGGAGACACCTACAGGAATCTCCACGCCGGCTGTATCTGAGTAACAGGTTCATCTGATAGGGTTGTTGATGGCCCCTGTTTTCTGCAGGGATCATGCATTATTCAGACTCTGATAATAAGAAGAATAGAAAGGTTTTTGTTTCTTTGAAATGGTGTTTTAGATTTTAGAGGTAATAGAAATTTTACAACTGCCTGCAGACTCATATTTTCATTAGCTAGAGAGAACGGGGGGGGGGGGGGGAGAAAAAGCAAAGAGGAGATTGAAACCTGAAAATAGGTAAATGTGGGTCACGCAAGAAATATAAAGTCAACAGTCCAGTAAAGAAACTCCTCGGCAGTTGAGTTTCTTTAACTTAAAGCATTTCTAAGCAACTTCTCTTAGCCCTTCTGATATTTTTCTGTAAACACCAGGATAGCATTGTTTTCAGGGGCTGCCGAGCTGTTGGCAGGGGACAAAACAGAAAGCGCATTTTTTTACTAGTAATATTTTACTTTAAAACGCCATTGATCTTAAGCTACCTCCCCAACTGCAAATCGGGGGCTTTTCAAGTAATTTATAGGAAAAAACTATGAAGTTTATCTTTGAAATGAAGTGAAATAATACCTGCACTTCCTACTTTGGGGAAATTTTATGTCAAATCACCCTGACAGGCAGAAATGACAAAACATTGGGAAATATTTAGAGATTTCATTTCTCTTCCCGATAACGACAAGGTTGATTTTGTGCTCTCAGAGGGGACATCGTATCTGATTTACCATCAGCTGCCTCGGTGCCACCAGCCACATTTCACATTCTTTAAACCGCCACAGCTCGGTGACGCCGACTACCCTTTACTGTGAGGTTGATCAACTGCCAAATGCCTGACGGATCACAGAACACTTTTCCTCTCAGCTACCTGTTTCTTTATCGTGATGAAGCGGGAGTGCAGCAAGAGGCAAACTGTCATAATTTTATTGGCGAAAGAAGGCTGATTTACACCACCTCACTTCTCAATGCACCAGTGAGAGGGGCAGGTTGCAGTGAGTTCCCTCTTCTCTCCTTCTTGCTAGCTCTTCTGCTTTGTCTTTTTCAAGCAGAGGAATAACTCGCTCCCTGCCGTGGAACGTTTAAGTCAGATTTTTAAGGAAGCCCAAGAGAGCATAGGAAAAGTAACCCTGACTGGCCTTACTCAAATAACCCACCAATTCCTATTCTGATCATGAATCCCAAGCAGACCTACAATGAGCTGAGGGAAAGTCTTAGGGAACAGGCTGTGTATTTAAATGTCCAGCAGGACGGAATTTAAATGTTCAGCCATTCTACAAAGCTCACAGGTGGAGCAAGGTGTCGAGGTGGAATTACTGTTTGGAGGAAAGAATTCATTGTTTTCAGGTTTTGTCTCCAGCTGAATCTAATAGTTATGGTTCATGCTTTGAAAACATTAATGAGAAACTGGGCAGAACCCTTCTCACTCCTCCCCACTCCTGTGTATGCCCAAGTTAACACATCAGCTCATCTGAGTTTTACTCTATGGAAACTTCTAAATCTCAGTGCTGAGATTTGGAAACAAAGGAGGAAGGCCAAAGACAACCTACTTGGTAGTGAAAACATACCAAGATAAAGGTCGTGGCTACCCATTAGTGTTTCCCTCGTAGACACCTGAAGGAAGGACATAGAACAATGTTTGGAGAACCAGGATAGACACACAAGGAAATCCTAAATTTGTCACTTCAAAGGAGAAGAGAAAAGCAGTGTGATAGAGGCTCATTCCAGTCCAAGTCATAACTAATCACCTATCCCCCCTTCTGAAGCACTAAACTGTTTCAAAGAGCTGTACCAAATTGACTGTGCCTTGTCCTTTAAAACAGCTACTTCTCTTTGGAAGCATGCATTTCCCAACCAACTTTGCACTTCTGCCATCTATTGGAGACCTAGCTAATTTAACTAGTTGTCTGTTGGACAATGTAATGGTGATTCTAGACCATCTCTGAGTTTCGAACTTTAAAATCTGACTACTTCTCCTCACCTTGGGATTCCTACACACACAGAGCAAGGATCGTCTATTCAGATGACTCCCCCTGCTCTGTAAAAGAGAAAAAAAGAGACAGTAAAAAAAAACTGTGTTGGCATGTCTAGACAAAACAAATGCTCACAACAAAGACTGCTGCATGATCCGGGGCTTACCACTGTGAAGTATTCATAGACATAGAAAAAAAAACTGAAGCATTCTCATTTTAAAATATGCTAAGGAGCCTTCAATGGATTTGACAGATTGATCATTGGATTCTTCTGAAGCCCCTGACACTTGGTTCGTGGTTTTCAAGTATTCTGACTTTTTTCTTTCATGACTAGACCATGGATCTTGAAATTGCCTTTCCCTTCTACCTTGATATTTTCAACTTCTGAACCTCATTTGTACAGCCTGTGTTACCATGAATATGCCGCAAACATGATTATTTACAGGAAAATGTGCCTATTATTTATAGTCTCCATCTCTTTTCCCATGCCCATCATCCTGAGGCCAGTAGCTTCTGAAAGAGATCTTCATCTTGCTGCACAGTGTCACTGTGAATGACAGGAAATAAAGGACAGTGAACTTACACACAGAAACAAAAACTCTTGTGGAAGATGAGGTAGGGAAGAGCAGCAAAGGTGAAGGTTAAGGTTATAGAAAGAAATGAAAGGGATGAGGTAGCTGTGTTGAGAGGGAGCCTCAGGGAAAGTACTGAAATATTGAAAAGGAGCTAAGAAGTTTGGCTATGGGCTATGTCTTACCTGACGTGTGTTTACAAGACCTTGTTGAATTGCATATTCATCGATGTTTCTGAAGTTGGTTTTCTGTCTGGGTGGTTTTGGTGACTCTTGTTTGTGTTCATCTCTCTGTGACTTTCAAAGACATATTGATTTGATCTCTTTCCTCTGTAGAAGAAAAAGAACAAACCTATCACAGTATCACAGCTCCTATGTCCTATAATACCCAGGTCTTCAGCTTCCTGCCAGAATACTTTCTTCCCATGCCAACCTTGGGCATCTCAAACTCAACCTGCCCACAGCTAAACTCAAAATCCTGCATCTTGTCTCCCAACTCCATCCCCAAATGACAGAACCATCCACCTACTTGTATCTGTCATGAATTTTGAAGGACACTCCTGTCTTTCTCTCTGTCTCAATGCAGTCACCAATTTCTAGCTCTTTAATACCTCCCAGGGTCTCTTTTATCCATTTTCTCTATCATAGTCCTACTATAATTCCTTAGGCACTATTGCTAACACTTCTAGACTTTATCTCCTTTCTACCAGAATTATCTTTAAACGTGATGAACTCCTAAGAGCTCCTACCATTCCAGTTTTACAGACAAGGGGTTTCAGGTTTGCTCCCCACCCATCTTCACAATCCTCTCTTCCTTCTTCTCTTGTTATGTTCATGATTGATCCCTTTTTCATCTCTCCAAAGAGCTAAGTATCCTCCCGGCCCCCTGTACACTGTTCACTTTTAGTAAAAGCTCAGCCACAACTCAAGCCCAGCTTACCTTGCTTATCTTTGCTTCCACCCAATCTCCTGTTTCAGCTGTTCAGTTGGAAAGTCACCTCTCCAGTAAAGTATCCATCCCTGAACCCCTGCCCAACCCCTCATCCCTTTCAAACTATTACTTTTCCTCATTAGTGTCTCTCCTTGTATAGCCAACAATTTTCTGACAGAATTTATTTTCGTTTATAACTTGATAACCTTTTCTATAATTATTAATGCCTGCTTCCATGGCAGACTCTCAATCATATGATTCATAATGCTATTGTCAGTATTATGCTGCTGAACTGCTAATTGTTTAGTGTTGTGTAGAAAGTAATCTCTGGGACTGCGGTTTCTGTGATAGCATCGTTTAAGGTTAAGACATTAAATATTAAAAGTTACCTATCCAAATCATACTTTTATTTGCTATTTCTATTTCTCTGTTTACTCTAGGAGGAAGACTCCAAGACATCCAATGAAGCTAGAAACTAAGATCGAGACGTGCATGAGACCAAATTAGGAATCATGGGACTGCAGAGGGACTGACACTCTTTTCCAAAGAGCATGCCAAACACTTACAAGGACAAGATCTCGCATCCCCGAACTCATCGCTTGAACCTTTAGAGAAGAAGCAACCCTAGCCACTTCAATTCATACACCATCCCCATTGCTGGAAGAGCTCACAAGTGGAGTTCATTAGAGCCACGTGGGATGGCAGGGTTCTGGTTCCATCATCATATCTGTTAATCAATGAGCTGATGAGTCAAATTCCCTAAAATCTTTCCTCGTCTAGAATATATTGCAAAATATCGAAGTCGAGGTGAGGGTGTGCTTCCTGGTATTTCAGATGTAATAAAGCTTAAATCTCTCACTGCAAAATGGAAAGTATGCGAAGTGAGCTATCTTTTTTACCAGAAAATATTTGGGGGGGCTAATCACCCATGGCATACTTCTCATCAACGTGAACCAAGAAAAAAGACATTCATAAAGTCAACCTGACTCTGTCCTCACCAGTCCAGCCTGTCTTTGCCTCCAAGGGAAGCAGGATATGCGGGTGTCCCCGCAGATACCTTGTGTATCTTTCACTGGAAAGCCACTTCCCTCCTTCCCTCCATTTAATACCCATTATGTGCATTGTCTACCCTTTCCTTTGGTGAGAATTTAATGTCTGCTCGATAAATGTTTATGGCAGATATTGCTTCAGAATGTTGAAAGTTGAAATAGCAGGTGAATAGTGACAGCTTTAAAACTCCATTAGCAAGTTTGGTGTGTATAACTTTCATACATCCGTATACACAAAACTAGCAGACAACTAATTTTTAAAATGCATGCTTCTGGTATAGATCCTCTGTTGGGTATTAAGTAGATTTCACAATAAAATGAAAGTCAAGACTTTATAAACAATGACAAGCTAACCTATAATTACACCTCTAGATTATTTAAATGGTTAGACTAAGGAGAGGGAAAGATAACAAGTGGTTGGTGTTTGGGAACAGTAAGAGAAAACAATGGGAAAACATTAATTAATATTATATTATATTTCACATACCTGGAAGAGAACATGTGAGCAACATCAGCAGGGATGAGGCACAGCTACATGGTTAGGCTGACGTAAGGTTCAGTAGACAGAGCGATTGCCTAATGGGCCTAAGCCCGTGGGTTTGGGCTTGATCCCCAGCGTGATATACACTGGGCATGGGTGGCACACGTCTGTAATCTCAGCACTAGGAGGTAGAGGCAGGAAGATCAGAAGCTCGGAGTGGTCCTCAGCTACAGAGCGAGTCTGAAGAGAGACTGAGCTGCAGGAGAGCCTCTCTCAAACAATAGTGGGGGAAGGCTATGTGGTTAAGCTGAGTGACCTAATAAAAATGATGCCACAAAGATTCATTCATAGATTGAGGAATAGATTTGCCAGTGCTGGGAAAAATTGGAGATGTCTAAAATGATCAGAACATTGATTGCCTTATACAGACTGAGAATAAATATAATAAATTAAATAGCAAAGAATACTGAAAAATAAGAGTCTGCTTGTATGACAAATGCACTGATTTTAGGGGAGATAGATTATAAAAAATTAAAATTACTTGAATATAGTCATTCTTAAAATAGGAAAGAATGGTTTTTTAATACAAAAAAATGGAGGAACTGGAAGGCTCAGTGATTAAGAGGACGCAGTGCTCTTGTAGAGAAGCCAGATTTGGTTCCCTCATGGTGGCTCACAGCTACCTGCAACTCCAGCTCCATGGCTCCAACATGTTCTTCTGACTGCTGTGGGCTTCTGCATGGATGTGGTGAGCATAAATACACGTATGTATACACGTTACATAAATAATAAATAAGAAAGTACTTTTTAAATGAAAGGGACCTATCCACTGTCAAACTATTTTGAAGAGAGACATCCCTAGTATCCATGGAATCCAAGCCTTCAGGAGGGTTCAGGAATCATTTCTATTTTATTTCTACCAGCGGTAAGACTACTTTCTATGGTGCTAGAGATCCGCTCCTATGTTGACTTGATATTTACGCTTCTTTAGCTTTGATGCAGCTTATATCTAAAAGGTCCATATTTTCCTTTCTGGAACAACGTTGAACAAAAATATGTTCATAACCTTTGCATGTGACAATTCTTCAAATGGGAGCGTCATTGAGTCATTTTATTGTAGCTTTTAAATAATCTACTATTTACAGCATATGAAGCTCATTAGCACAATTAATAAAAGCCCGTGTTATTAATGAACACTTCTAAGACATCACAAATAACTCCCACCAGACTTACTGATGCTATTTAAGTCTTACAGTTAGATTTATGACGTTCTCTTGTTTTAAAACAATGCAGACAACTTTCTTTCCCTGAGAGCAAAGAGTATAAAAACTCTATTCTAAATCAAAATGTCTCGAGTTTAATGAAAACCGGGAACTGATAGTCTAAGGGCCTGTGGTCGGGCCCGTAACTTGAAAGAATAAATTAAAAAGCATCAAATTCAATTTTCCAAAAGATTGTGATTTTCTATTTGTATGCGCTACAAATTTGGCAGGCTGTGCAGATTTAGAAAAAATTATTATTATTTTTCCAATACTTTCAAAAATGTATTTGCTTCTAAACCTTAGGGTGCATTCAGGTAAAAGAAAAAAATCTATTTACGTATCCATTATCTCTGGGTAGAAGCTGAGTTTGATGAACGCGCCACACAACTAACAAATGTTTGCCTGCCCAGATGGCTTTTGCTCTAGCATTATGCCTCAGAAAATAAATTATTACTATTATTTATGCTCATCATAAACTATGTCTGCATAACAAGTTTCTCCGAGGAGTTGAAACTAGTTTTTGCTGATTCTACAACACATCTCATTTGTAAAAGTCAGAAAACTGTACCTTTGTTGTTCCAAGCGAGGAAATGTGTTAGAAAGGCACGCAGACGCGTGGAAGCGAAAGTGAGGGCTCAGTGTGCCCATGCGTAGAGACCCTCATGAATCAACACTCTGGAATATGGAAAGACATTCAGTGTCATCCATGCTTGCAAAATCAAATTATTAGAAACGTTAAAACTACCAACTACTGCTGGCATCTGCTGTGAGACCAAGATTTCTTGACATATAAGAAAGAGCCTATCCCCAAAGATAAGATTTCAAAAGAAGAAATAACTTTGGACTCTTATAGGAGAGAATATAATGACTTGTTTAAGAAAGGTGGTTGCTAAATTATAGTATAAGCAATAAAGAAAGTTCTGTTTTATCCCCCACTCTGCAACCACCCAATGCTAGTTATTTATCCCACTTGTAAAATGAAATAAACCTGAACACTACAGTCCTGTCCCAGAAGGATAGGTGGGGATTAATCTCTTGGAGGTGTCTGGAGTTTCACAAACGTTGTGGTGATATACAAATTGTGGTACCTTCATCTTGCTTTTATAACACATTCATGGTCCTAACACACTGGAGGGTACCTTAGCTGTCCCGGCAGTTCATCAACAGGCCCTCGGCACTCCTCTTTAGCATCTCCTGAGGATCAGCTGAAAACCGAGCTAAAAATACTGTTTGGTGATTGCACAGTAAATCACACAACGCGGAGATATCCAAGGTCTCAATTTACTTTTGTAATACAAAATTAACCTTGTAGGTGCAAAATTGCAGTATTATTTTATAATTATAGCTGTGGTCTCTATATTTATGAGATATTACAAAATACCTGACCTTCCCCATACAGGTTGGCTAATTATTCTGTATCCAGCTAGAACAAGTTCATTAAACTTGAGTCTCAGTGGAAGTGTGGCTAATGCTTCATCTCACCAAGTTCCATTGTCATTGTTCATGGCGTATTAATTAAATTTAGCATTCAAGCATGAATTTAGAACCTAAAAGACCTGGCCAAGTGCACCCCAGTGACAATTTGTTGTTTACAGCATCAGATATACAAGGCAAAAGGGCTATAAATAACTTGATATTTATCTGCTCGCTGTCATTTTGTCTCCTTTATCAGACCTTAAGCTACTGCAGGGAAGCAAAATTTAGGGCTTATTTTTGTATATGTGTTTCTAAACATAGCTCTGAAGGAAATACTTTGTAAAAGGGAAATAGATATCAGCTTGAGCAATTTTAGGTTGAAGTAAAAGATGCGGATTTTCTAGTCAGCTGTGTTAGGGAGTAAAGGGCTGTCAGATAGCAATCATATTCTTATTCATATTTCAACCAATTATAAGCCCAGGACCTAAAGTTCTGTACAATGAAACTGTTTCATTTGCCTCTTAGCTTTGCAGTCACTTCTTAAGGAGTACACCATAATGTACAAGTATGTGGCGGTGTACAATATCAAAAATTCCAATCTCATTAGAATGCATGGAGCTGAGGTGTGGCATCCTCCTTAATTACAGAAGGTGGAGAGCAATATAGGAATCATCCTGTCACACTCCTGAATTTCAAATGTGCATAATGATAAGAAACACTTCAATGTTCAAATGTGCAAAAAAAATTAACTAAATTAAAACTGATTGTTGAAACTTATTTTCTAAGTCTAAAGCTAGGAGAACTATTGCTGACCTCTGTAATACCCTTCCTGTGGTTCAGTTTCTCAACCTGAAACTTCATATTTTCTATTTCTTTTCTTCTCTATATAAAAATGCAAGAACCATTTGCTTGCCATCCTTTCTGTGAGTAGAACTCATAGCAAGCCTGCGTTATTAATATGAAAGTTTTAATTTAAGAATTTTAATATACATCGCAGAAATCCTTTTGATAAAATAGGAAAATTCAAGGCTCACTTATTAAGACATGGCTGTGAAATTAACTTCACTTATTCTGGAAGAATTTCCATCTTAACCATATATATTCCATATTCTTTCATAAGGTTGATGCAGGTCCAATTTTACATTGCTCAAGTGTGCTTCACTGCTAGTTTAATTTCCACTAAGAACAGTAGAATAATATCTTTCATTTCTGCTAAGGATGGGAAAAAATATGAGACAGTGGTAGAAATGCAAATGAAATACAAAAGTTGAGCTTGGAGAGCTTAAAAGTAAACTTACAGAAACTATACTCAGACTCACAACACGAGTAAGAATTATTAACAATAACAAGTCAATACATACAAACCATAGAATGCCGACTCTACTCAGGGAATGTGCAAGTCCTTCAGATCAAAAGCCCTAGTAGCTGCTGATAGAGGCTGTTTCACAGTCAGCGGTGCCCACTCGTAGGCTTAATGGGCCACAGTAGATCGGGACCAGCTTTCTTTCATGTTCTCTGCATAGCAATGGTGTAGGTATGATACCTACGTTGAAACAGTGGATGGGTAAGGACAAGAAGATGACCAAAGATCAGGTTGTAAGAGTTGTCCTGTGTCATATCACCGTTGACCCTCTGAGAACTCATATGTTGAACCCCTGTGTTGACTAGCTTTATATCTTGGTGACAAAATAAACAAAGAAGGGAGTGATGTTGGTCCATTGTCTGAGTTTCTAGTTCAGTTTCACTTAGCACTGTAGCTTTGGGCCTGTGGAGGCTCAGGGCATGTAGACATGTGATAGAGGAGGCTTGTTCCCCTTGGGCAGATAACCTGAAAGAGACAAAAGTCCCAAAGTCTCAATCTCCAGTCCCAGAACACTCCACCAGGGGTTCCATGAACTTCATGAGGTTCTGATTCTTAAAGTTCCCAGCCCTTCCGAGTAGCACCATTAGAAGAGGAGTAAACCGTCAACACACCGGCTTGTGAGGATTTTACTCAAACCATGGTGCTTCCCTTTGTTTCACATTATTCAATTTACCTCAGAGTAATGAAATCGTATTAAACATCAACAGGAAAATTAATAACTATAAGAACTTTTAGCTCTGCTTGAAGGATCAAAGAGTAGGACTACTGATTTTCTACCTTTTCTTTCTGCCTCAAGACAAAAGCACATATTATCCTATTCACAGCGAATACCTAAGTGATCTTGACTTACTGTTGTGATCAAATAATTTAATCAAGCTATTAAAAAATATAGGCAACAGATTTGCTATCCTCATGAAAGTTCAACTGCTTGTGGAGAAATAGTCGTGCTTTTCTTTCTGCCTTCTAATTCTGATGCTCACTATAAATTTATTGACCCCACTTTATGACACTGTGGTCCTTCATGAAGCACCATTCAGACCTGGAAAACAACAACAAAATCAAAGACTGAAATTACTGCTAACATAAAAACTAAGAAAAGTCAAGAAGAGAGAAAAGGGCACCAAGCAGACAAGATTCAACAATTGTTGAAACCTCTGAAACACAGCATTTCTCCTGGAAAGAATTCAAAGCAAAAATGATCAAACTATGTTATTACTGATAGTGTTTGTGTTACATCTGTTCTCATTAGCTAAGTTTTTCATTGTCATGGTAACATATCTGACAAGAAGCACTCTAATGGGGGGAAAGGTTTATTTTGGCTCTCGGTTAGAGAGCACACAGTCCATCGAGCCAGAAAAGGTATGGCAGCAAAATCATGAGGTAGGTAGCCACACCACACCCACAACTGGGAGGCAGAAGGAGAGAAGAAGTGAAGTTGTCTAGAAAGCTTTAATCCCTCCTGGTGCAGTGACTCACACTCTCCAACAAGGCTCTACCTCCTAATGCTTCCACAGCCTTCACAAACCACCAGCACCTGGGAAACAAGTGTTCAAACACATGAGCCCTTGGGGGACATCTCGCAATCAAACCGCACTACTACTGAATGAACCAGTATGTCCAAGAACCATAGGTGTTAGTTGTCTAATTGACTCCAGCAATAAATGGATGCAAGCTAGGAGCATGGATTCCAAGTTACATCTGCTTTAGAAACTTGAAAGACTTGATCAACACACTCTTGCAGTAGCCCACCTCACAGGTGTGTTTTAGGTCTTAGGGAAAGCTGCCTAGACGGTTTCTCAAGATTTGTTCACACTATTTTATGAGTGTTTGCCTGTATATGTATGCATACTACTTGTATCCTTGTGCCTTCAGAGGCTGATGGAACTGGAGTTAAAGATGGTTGTAAGACATCGTGTAAGTTTTAAGAACTAAGCCAGGATCCTTCTACAAGAGTACCAAGAGCTCTCAACCACTGAGTCACCTCTCCAGTCCTGAGATTTTTGTTTTTAAATAAGGCAAAGCTGATATCTATTATTCATCCTGGAAGTACATTTAATAAATTCTGAACTGAGGTTAGTGGGAAAAGGGGATTGTTAAGAACTCAGATATCTTAAGCCAGATATAAAGTATATACCTTTAATACCAGTATAAACCCTGTCTTGAAAAAAACACAAACAAAAAAATCTTTTTATTTTGAGATGATTATATTCATTTGCAGCCATAAGAAATAATACAGAGAGTGCTATTGTGCTCTTTTAACCCAGTTTGGCCCAATACATTTTGAAAGGCTATAGCACCAGGTCGCAAACAGGATATTGTCCTTGATGCAGTCATGACAGGCTAGTTTATCACCGCAAGGACCCTTGTGTTGTGTGTTGTCCTTTTGGGTTCACAACTATACTCTTCCCCACCAGCTTGATCTTAGGCAACCATTAATCTGTTCTCCATTCCTTTAATTTCTCATTTGTGTTCACCCATTGAGACGGTGGGACAGATCTAACGGGAGACCACTGAGTCCAGTTGGAATGGGACTGATGGAACAGGGGACCAAACCGGACTCTCTGAATGTGGCTGACGGTGGAGGAGGACTGAGAAACCAAGGACAACGGCGATGAGCATGAACTCTACAGCATGGACGGGCTCACTGTGAGCCTTGTCAGTTTGGTTGCTCACCTTCCTGGACTTAGGGGGAGCTGGGAGGACCTTGAACTTAACATAGTGAAGGGAACCCTGATGGCTCTTTGTCTTGGAGAGGGGTGGAGTGGGGGTATGGGTGGAAGGGGGAGGAGGAGGGGAGGAGATGGAAATTTTTAATAAAAAAATGAGAAAAAAAAGATATTTCAGTTCTTTTAATTTTTTGAGACAGGATCTCTATATGTAGCCCTAACCATCACAGAAACCAACCTGCCTCCCGAGTGCTAGGATTAAAGGCGTGTGCTACCACCACCCAGTTTTAATTTTATTTTTTTAAAGAAAAGAACTGAAGTATGTCAACATTTAGCTCTCTTAGACTCTAGTTGGTACAAGAAGCCCAGCCCAGGAATTTAACTGTTGTTAGATAATTACAATTAATAATTCTTTTCAAATCCTTCTAAAATTATCTAATAAACACTTGCCAAGTGTAATGTCTAAAAGTCATTCCACGTACCCAAGAACCAATGTTATTAGCATAAAAAATGAAAGGGACAAGAGGAAAAGCAATGCTGGGAAATGGTTTTCACCACAGCCCCAGCACACACTGCTCCCTTACTCACCATATGCATCTTTAAGGGAGTGTGTCTGTGCATCTAAATATAAAGAATTCTTGGCCAGCACATTAGGAATGCCACACGGTATGGACAAGACAACAAATGGGGGTTCATATACCATGAGTATAAGTAAGAAAAAGTTAGATCCCCAGGAAAAACCATTTAACATAGTGTATTGTATCCACTTATATGGGGAAATTTACTTTCATCACAACTTGGCAGGCTCAGTTCTAACTTGAAATACGTGCACCCAAAGTTTTCTGAGTAATATCTGAGATACCATAAGAGCTTGGTCCTGTCTCTGATTGTGTTTCTTTCTGCGGCTTGTGTTTAGCGCGGAGTCGGAGGGAGGAACCCGGGACTCGACCATGTGCGTGGAAAGGTTGTTTATTAGGGAAGGGGGTGTTCCACAGTGGGGTAAAGGGACAGGAGCGGGGCAGGAAAAGAGGAAGAAGAAGAGAAGGGGGAAGGGAGAGGCTTTCGCCATCTCAGGCACGGGCTAAGCCAAGAACGCAAGCCCGATTGAACGCTGGCAGCTGCATCAGCTACAGTTTTTAAGAACAAAACTGATGATATTCTCTTCCTTTTTAAAATCTTGGCTAAAACTTATGCTACAAGGTGTTTGGAGATTTGTCTGCAGGCCACAAAACAACTGACATCTCTTGGGGATTGCTGGGATGATGTGTGTACACAGCATGCTGTCACAAAAAGGAAGACGGATGGAAGATGCTTGCCCACAACATGAGGAACAGACTAGAGGAGGCTGTGGACTCTGGGAAACTTCAACTTGAAGTTTGATCCAGAAGAGGAAATGCATATTGTTAGAGTCAAAGTGCCCTTAACAACGATAGGCTCCTCATCTCATAGCAAGACAGTGATGACAGGAACATAAAACATGTGACCACTAAAGATCATAAGGGTGACAGACTTCAACTGAGGAAACATCATGGCTAATCTTAACTGTCAACTTGACAGTATCTAGAGTCATCTCAGAGACAAATTTCTGGGCATGTCTATGAAGGAATCTCAAGTTTGGGCTAATTGATGTGGGAAGAACCATTCAATGTGGGTGTCCTTCAATAGAAAAGGGAAAGGGAGCTAAACACAGTATTCCTCTGTCCCTGCTTCCTGACTGTCAAGGCAACATGACCAACCACCCTAGGCTCTGTTGCCATACTTCCCCAAAGTGGTGGACTGAATCCTTGAACTGTCAGCCAAAACAAGCTCTCCTTTCCTCACGGTGCTCTTGTCGGCTATTTTATCTCAGCACCTGGAACAGTAACATACACAAGAAGTAAATACTATATTCCTCCACAGTAACCTGCTTCCTCCTTCTTACATAGTTTTCATAGATATCTATTGCAAGCAGCTGGGTGGTCATGGTGCACACCTTTATTCCCGGCACTCAGGAGGCAGAGGCAGGTGGATCTCTGGTCTACAGAGCTAGTTTCAAGATAGCTAGGGCTGATTCACAGAGAAACCCTGTCTCAAATAAAAGACAAACAAACAAAAAATCATTTCAAGCAACTGATAGAAGACTACTTCTCTCTTTCCTACTAAAGACAATTTTACTTGTATTAAAACTTCAATTACAGCCAGGCGGTGGAAGCACACATCTTGAATCTAGTACTTGGGAGGCAGATCTCGGTGAGTCCTAGTCTAGCTTGGGCTACAAAGCAAGTTTTAGGACAGATAGAGATGTTATACAGATAAACCCTGTCAAGAATAACCAAACAACAACAAAAAGATAAAAAAAAAACTTCAATTAGAATTGTTCTGATGATATAATGAAATGAGTCAATGGAATGGGCATTTCGCATTGTCTTCTTAGAATTCCTAAGACAAACTGCAGTCAGCATATTAAAGAACATGGGAATCAGGAAGCTTACTTTCTAGATTCATTTTTCCCATATACTAAATTTCACTTTTTATTTATCTATTTATTTTCATTTTTTTCTTTTTATTAAAAATTTCCATCTCCTCCCCTCCTCTCACTTCCCTCCCCTCCCCTCCACCCATACCTCCACTCCCTTCCTCTCCAGGCCAAAGAGCAGTCAGGGTTCCCTACACTATGGGAAGTCCAAGGTCCTCCCAACTCCCCCCAGGTCCAGGAAGGTGAGCATCCAAACTGACAAGGCTCACACAGAACCCGTCCATGCCGTAGAATCAAAGCCCATTGCCATTGTCCTTAGCTTCTCAGTCAGCCTCCACTGTCAGCAACATTCAGAGAGTCTGGTTTGATCACATGTTCCATCAGTCCCATTCCAACTGGTCTTGGTGATCTTTCGCTAGTTCTGTCCCACCGTCTCAGTGGGTGAACGCACCCCTCACGGTCCTGACTTTCTTGCTCATGTTCTCCCTCCTTCTGCTCCTCATCAGGACCTTGGGAGCTCAGTCCAGTGCTCCAATATGGGTCTCTGTCTCAAATTTCACTTTTTAAATAAAGACATTTCAAAAAAAATTGCAACACCTCTAGCACTCAGTGTTTTACTTTCAAACCAACAAAATTACACTGAACTAAAACTTTGAAAAGGGTCCCTTGTCTGTAGACATGGCTTGAAAGCAGGTGACAATGAAGGGGGCAATGGAAGTAATTTGATTACCATCCATAGCTAAGTCAGTTTAATTCACATTGCGACAAGCGTGGGAAAGCTTACTTGAGTGGGCATAGATTACATAGTGTTCTGTAAAATTATTTTTAAGAGAAAATTACCAATTAGTGCTTTTCAGGCCACATGTAAGAAATGTGAGTTGTAAAATCGATTGGCTATCTATTCCTGTGCAACAAATCCCCCTAATTGTGATTACTACGGGTCAGAAATTCCCAAGAGGCTAAGATCGGAGTCTCTAGTCCAGTCCTAGTCTTAATGTCAGCCAGTCACGTGAAGCCTTGCTGGGACTGTCAACATGCTCAACCACATGACCAGCTACCGGCAGAGAACTCACGGGAACCTTCCTAAGGGTGCTTGAGAGTCTTCTTTCACACACCATTTACTTTTCTGTATCTTGAAAATTCAAGATGACAGCTTCAATGTTTTCAATGACTGAATCTCGGAAGTCATTCACTGACTCACAAACCTACTGTGTTCTACTGTTCCCATGCTTCTGTTTAGGAAAAGACTGTAGAAGGCCCCAGAACCAGTGGTGAGGACCTCTGTGAGGCATTGTGAATATTGACTACTCCACACAACCTCCACAGACCCTTTTTGTTCTAAGATTTTATGATTACAAGAAATTTGGAACTACTACTCATGACTTAGAGATACATTCCATTGAAAATGCACCTCATGGTGTAGATGTGTAAAACACAAGGCTTTCCCAAACAGGTTATTGGCTCTTCAAGGCATCCACCTCCTAATCCTTGGGATCCAGTACTGTATTACCTAGTAAGAGAAAGGAGACTTTGCAGGTGCAAATAATTTAAGACCTTGAAATAAAAAGAATATTCTGAACTGGCCCAATATACCAGAGCTAAGCTAAATTTAACATTATTTCTGGATGTGGTCAAAGTCTCCCCCCCCCCTCTCTCTCTCTTAGTGTGTGTGTGTGTGGGGGGGGTCAAACAGGGTTTCTCTGTAGCTTTGAAGCCTGTCCTGGAACTAGCTCTTGTAGACCAGGCTGACCTCGAACTCACAGAAATCTGTCTGCCTCTGCCTCTCGAGTACTGGGATTAAAGGCATGTGCCACCACCTGGCTCAAAGTTTCTTTTTTATGGAAGGAAGAATAGTAACAAAGACAGTAAGAGGATTTGGCTCTGGGTGTCACTGGCTGTGAGGGTGGAAGAATGAGCCTAAGGAATGCCAGTGTGTTCTAGAAATGGGGAGAGAGAAAAGAAATCCCCACTAGGTCTTTAGAAAGGAACTCATACTTCAGGTGCTTTGAGTTCAGTTAGCTTAAGGTCAGAATCATCCTGAACTTCTGACCTACAAAACAATAAAGACCCATAATGCATAAAATTTGTGCTCTTGGAAGTCACCAGTTCTCCCAGAGTGACTTAATTTTTAATATTTTATTATATTAAATTTTGAATTATTTCATTATTTAGTGGAACTGTACATTATCTGATAGTACTTCCAATCTGTGAATCATGGGTATCGTATTTTATTTCTTTATATTAATATTCAAGTTTTGCCTTGGGATCAAACTGACAAAAATCAAAATCCCCCAAGCCTGAAGATATATTATGGTGAAATTATTTTGAAGAACATGTCTCACCTCTTCAAGAGACTACAGTGGCTTTCATTTTTAATAACTCTTTGCAACAGCTAAAGGTGTTATATATTTATAAAGTGCAAGGAGAGCCTTAGAGTGTGGTGAAGATGGAAAATGTTCACATATGGTTAATTTATATAAAGTTTGATTGTTTTTATTTCAAATGATTTACTCTCAGTGTTGGGCTTAATTTGCTCTAGAAAATAATACTATCTTCTTTCCTGTGTATTATGTACATAATAATATTGATAATTTCTGATGTTTTTTCTATATACTTAACACTGGGGAGACTTCAAAAAAGTTAAAGGTTTAATGACTAACCTCGGAGAATGCATCTCCATATGAGAATATGAAATTATATATTAAATATTAAATTGCAGCAAAAATGAGCAAGAAGAGAGTTGGAAATATAACAAGTGACTACTTTCCACACAAGTGATTAAGAAAAGTAAGCTGTCTGGGACTACAAATGAAAAGATATCATCACAAGAGATGAGGGAAAATACCACAATAAAGATGTGATTTAATGTGGGTTTTGAAATTTACAAGAAATTAGCATAGGGAACCCTGAGTAATTAGATTGAACATACAAAAATGTTTCTATCATAATGGAATTTGCCCAATAATTTTGTTATTGATTTATGAATTTCTTAAGAACAAATGGATGTCTCATACATGTGCTCTGGGACTAAATGGAACAAACAAGATTTAGTCATATATATATACATATATACATATATAATACATATATATATGTATGTATTATATATGTATATATATACACATATATGTTGTTTATCATGTTTTGATGTTGGTGTGTATAGTGAAATGATTGTTCTCACAAAGCAAGTTAGCATGGCCATCAGTGTGTACTGACTTTTGTGAGTGTTTGTGTATGTGTGTTTAGAGAACCCTAAAACTACCCCAACATTGTTTGCCCAGTACACAGTGGAAAATTATTGGCAGTCTTCACATAGCATATTGAACCTCTGGTCCTACCATGTTTATCTGAAAGATTAAACCCTTCGTCTCAACATTTTCTGATTTCTTCCACCCCCACCTCTGCTGGCCACCATTTTGCCATTTCTATGTGTTTTCCTTTTAAAATTCCATATTGAAGTTATATTATGCATGATTTGGTTTTCTGTGTATCAGTTCATTTAACATGAATATTTCATTGTTCATATATTATTGTCACAAGTGGCAGGATCTTTCTGTTTTTAATACTGAATAATATCGTGTGTGTGTGAGATGAACATTCTTTAGCAATAGATTCTTAGATAATTTTCATATCTTGTCTATATGAATAATATTGCAGTGAATTTGGGTGAGGTTTTGGTGCATTTTCCTTTGGGTGCTTACTAGTAGAGACATTGTTGAACCATATTTTAATTCTAGTCAATAGATGTTGAGCAGGTAAAACGGATAACTGTGGAAACAAGTTATAATGAGAAGAAAATATATTTTTATGAAATAAATTTAAAGACAAATAGATTGCTGTCTAAAGGGGGGTTTCTAAGCCTATCAAAAAGTTGTATTAATTTTCTGTAAAGAAGATAATAAAAAAACATAATTTGAGAGCTGCCAATAAGAAAGGAAGAGATACAAAAACTGCTAATAAGAAAAAATGACAGAACTTAATTAATTAGGTGTAGTGGTAAGGGTAAATTCAATAGGAAGTTCAAGTTTTAGATCCCAAGTGCCATGATGATTATGCTGCAGTTCACAATGATGAAAGAAGGACAATTCATAGGAAAATTTTGTATGGTTTTAGGGTGTTGAATAAAGTATGAAGCATACAAAACATGTATGGATAGATGGATGGACAGATGGATGGATAGATGGATGGATGGGTGCAAGAAATGATAGATGGCTTCATGGATGGATAGGAATTTTGTTGTTAGTTGAATGGTGGGTAGGTTGGTGGATGGATGGATGGATGGATGGATGGATGGATGGATGGATGGATAGATGGATGGATGGGGTTTGTATGGGTAGATGGATAGGAGAATGGGTTTCCGTACCTCAGGAGAGAGGAAACCATTTTGAAAACTGTTTGGCATAAATACAATGGAGCAGTGAGGGGGGATAACAGTGGACTAAAAAGAAGTAAACAAAGATGTGATGTAGGATGTTTCCTTTTAAAGAAGTAAAGGAAACTAAATGAACTCTAGTAGAGGAGGAGGAAGCAGAGATGCCCAGTGGAGGCATGGGGAATATGTTAGGGCCACATTCAGGGTTAAATGCTGCAAAGAAAGGAAAGGAGTTTCCAAGCTTAGGAACCATGCTTTTGCATTTGATTCAGGAGGATGCTGAAGACCTATGAAGACTTTCTCTCACAGAAACAATGGAGGCAGCCACCAACTCTGTTGATCCTCACAACTCCTTTGGATCCTGAAATCTATTAAATCGAGGGGCTACGCTATGCTATAGCACTAACATAAAGGCCAATATTGACTACAACAGTCAATATTCCATCAGATATTCCATTCAGAAATTATTCCTGTATGTGTATTCAAAAACACTCATGTGGTAGTAGATTCCTGGAGCAGCTCAGCAGCCAAATTGCCCATCTGTGTCATCATCACTGTGTTGATCAGGAGACTGGGTTGCTCATACAAGAGCCGATGGGACTGCTAACTGGGAGAAGCTAAGTAACTTGGTTTTATAATGCAAGGATAGAGGGCTACAGCTGAAGTAGTTCCAAGGCATATCTACAAAGGAATTTGAGTGGGCCATAGATTTCCTCATTTTGGAGCAGGCCTAATTTGCAGACAGAGGTATAGACTAGCCATTCTACCCCCTCCCCCAATAGTTGATATTGCATATCATGTTAGAGAACAGAAATAGCTTCCTCTAAGACTACACTCACTGTCTTTAGCAAATTTGCAATAGCAATTTATAGTAATAGGAAAACCTTGTTAAATTAGCAAAACTTTGGGTTCACAAAGGTTTCTCTTACACACCAGTAGATAAAGCAAGCTGCCTCTTCTCCTGCTGACATTTTTTGTCAACACAGTCTGCTAATTATTCAGGATAACATTTTTCATAATTGGCAAGGCCATGTCCCCTACGTGGACCTTCTCACTAAATGCTGAAAATTGCTAAATACAATTTGTGTGATTTATTTTTGTCAAATGACCTTATTAGTGCTTCCCCTGCTGAACTGTGTTTGTGGGTGGACGTGGGTATGAAAATGCAGTCTTGACTTTTTCGAGAAAGAAGTTACATAACTTTACACTTCATAAATTTAACAACCGAAATGTTATCTGTAATGTTTCGAGGAAGTGCTATTTACCACTGACTGGTTTGATGGAAGTTGATTAGATAATGGTTTTTTTTTTTTTTTTTCATCTGTGTGCTGTCACTGATATTGGCCCCATTCCAGTTGGCTGCTAAGGTGTCTAAACACTCAAAACCAAAAATTACCCATAAAGCTTGTGACAGCATCCTCTGGGTTCATGGCTACAGATCACTGCACATCTGGATGGGTTGTTCTGGCTGAGTTTATAATGTCATACCCCTTGTAAACACAATACACCTGTCTCTCAGTTTAACGGACAGTTTGTGAAGCTAAAGCATTTGTTTTCCCTGAGAAAGGAGTCGCAGCACACTATTTACAAATATTAAACCCAGAAGTCGCGAAAACATTTCGGTATTCCACTTATTTTTATCTCCGGACATACTAACCCTTTGATGGAAGGAAAATCTACCTGTGTCAGCACAATGGGAAATCTAACAGGGAGATTATGAGGGCAACAAATCATCAATGAATTCCTTTGCCTTTTAGAGAATATAGGCAAGGATTTGTAACTATTTGCATTCTCCACGTCTTGAATGTTGCTTCTGCCTTCCGTGTTTCAAAGGACAAACTTTTTGCCTGCTTCCACTTAGTACAAGGATGTTCCTGACACTTTACGTTGCAGAGCATTTCTCCGACCTTACACTGTTCTGGAGGAGCTCACAACCCACTGAGAAGCACAGAATGGCTGCACACGAGAGGATACCACTCACCAGTGAACAGATGTCAATCACGCCCCAGGTGGAGGGAAGGCCGGTGAAAACTGACAGGTGCCAGGGCTGGAGACGAGAATGAAGGCTGCCCTTAGATTTAAGTCCCGATCTAAGTCCTGATCTGCTGCCTTCCAAGTCACTCACTGGAAGCCAC
The DNA here is from genome assembly GCF_903992535.2 of Arvicola amphibius. Lineage (NCBI taxonomy): Eukaryota > Metazoa > Chordata > Mammalia > Rodentia > Cricetidae > Arvicola > Arvicola amphibius. The sequence continues at coordinate 27,569,851 of NC_052057.2, read as the reverse complement.
TCTGCCCCTCATTTTAAAATCATTGACTCTAAATGAGCCACTTTATTAGGTCTCCAGATTCATTTCCCACCACAGCGAGAGCTGTATATCAGCTTTTCCCTCCCCGTTCCCTTGTTCAAATGCTAGGACCTCACATATGAATATCGTTGCCAAACACACACAGGCTCACCCTCATCATTATGCTCCGATAACTTTAGCCAAGATAGTTACGCAGGGAAGGGAACTCAGAAGGATCCAGCTGTCACACACTGTTAACACATTTGGAGGTGGGGGTCTAATAACCTGTAGAATCAAACCCCTGGAGTTCGGAATTCTTCGCCTCATAGGTGTAGTGCACTTTTGAAGTCTTTTAAGAAAGCAAGGTGAACAACGAACAATTCATAAAGAGGAAAACACTTCCAGGAATTTTCCTTGTGACGAGGAGACTTCACACTCATAATTCAACGTCAACGCATTTAAAATTGACCATAGACCTTCTCATAATTCATTTTTTTCCATCCCATGTACCTTTATGGAACACATGCTATTTGCCAGGTTCTCTGATAGATGCTGGGTAAACAGACTTGAACCAATTGGTCTCTGCACCCAGGGAATCTGGCTGTTGATGACGAAGAGACAGGGAAACAAACCATGGGGAAGTAGAGCTCTGATAGATCATACAGGAGCACAGACCAAGGAAAGAAAGGTAGCCAGGAATACACAGCAAAGTGCAAACGCGGAATGAATGAAACCAGAGATCATCTCATTAAGTGAAGTTAGGTGGATACAGAAAGACAAGAATTGCATTTTTCCCTCATATGTAAAAGAGAATTTAAAACAAAAACATCGTAGCGAAAACAGAGAAGAGAATGAATTCAAGGGGAGAAGGAGAGAATGGAAAAGTAAGGGGGGGGGCAGATTGACTGAAGCGTGACAATAGGCATTATGGAAATGTCACAGAGAATCCATTAATATTTATAGCCGTATAAATTAATAATTATCATGAAGGGCAAAGAGAAGGCAGGAAAAGAGGGCAACACATGTCAGAAGTCCATGGAGGCTCAAGAAATAGTACTTCCCTTCCACCATCAAAAACCTAGTGGAGAACAACCCAAGGTATGAGCAGAGAGGAGACAGTGTGCACTCAGCATTTGTGTTCCCCAGACTGTGCCGAGCTCCTCTTCCCTGGGAAGATGACACCAGGTAGGGCCTTGGAATGTGGCTAAGTCTCAAGAACGGAGCTGTGTGAATGAACGTTCTTATGACAGCGTCCCTTAAACCTCTCTAGTCTCTGTAGTGTGATGACTAAGAGGTCAGCTGTCTGCACCCCAGAAGAGAACACTTCCCCAAAACACGTGATGTCATCTCAGACTTCCAGCTTTGATAACTTCTCTTTATAAACTACCCAGGCTGTTTCTCTTGAAGACAAGAGATCAGAAAGGCTCTATTTTATATATGCATTAATGCCCACCCCATTTTCAATGCTATGAGCCCATTCCACCAAAGCTAGTAACGGTTTCAATATTTTCAAGTGTGTGACTCATAGTGATAATATCGATCTGTGAGGAATATAAAGGTACAAATTCTGTTACAAGAAACAGTATCTCTAGACCTAGTGTTACTCTAAAGTTTCGATGTATAAGACAATTAAGGAAATATTGGTTTCATACATTCAAATAGAAGAACTGCATGAATTTAAAGTCATTTACTTTTGACTAAATTATTGATCTTGCAAAGGAAATTCTGACAAGCTATTTCCTCTCAGTGGCCTGCAACACGATGATTTTGTTTTAGTCGACATAACCAACTCCCTGAAATGACCAACTGATTTTAAAACAATTGTTTCTGATTCACTCCGTTATTCAGATCAGTTCTCTAGAAAAGTCTTTCCTTCCCTCTATAAAAAAATAGACTGCAAAGCTTTAACTAGAAGTGAGGAAGTGAGCATGGTGGAGCATATATATTCACAAATGTGGGGTGTGTGTGTGTGTGTGTATGTGTGTGTGTGTGTGTGTGTGTGTGATGTATATCAAGAGACTGAAATACCTTGGATTGTTCCAGAACAATAACTCTGTGCATAAATATTGGCAAGTAAACAGCAAGTGAGAAATAAAAGCCCCCTTGCTGTGGGGCTCTGTTGTTCTTCCACCCAGTAAACAGCATTTGCATCAGCCTGCCTACTCCGGGAGTGTTCCAGCGCCCTGAACCAAATAGCAAAGCAAATGTACCTGTGTCTGTGAGTGTCACCTCACCTGAAGAAAACCCCTCCCCGGCTTCTCAGCACTTGGCTTGGCTCCTGAAGCCTTCTGATTCCCGCTGCTGAAGCTCCTGTTTGCTCTCTCAACTGTTTGATCACTCAAGGGCACAACAGAACAGCATGTCGCTCTTGCCTTTTTGGCACAGGCTTGAAGTTCAGCAGTAGGTGGTTTCTCACCAGTTTGGCTCTAGCTTCAGGACAATGAGTGACAAGATGTTAGTTCACACAGCACGACTTATGTAACTTACAAAAGAAAAAAGATCAGGCTGGAGGTTTCTTCAGCAAATCAGCAAGATTTTCAAAGCAAGAATAGAAGCCTTTTCCTGTGTCCCAAGATAAAGAGGGCTTGGCCAAGCTACCAAAGGGAGACTCAGGGCGAAAATGAGTGAATGTGGAGAATGCCCTTTTGAGGTTAATGCCATTCAAAACAGCCAGACCGGGTACCCTGAAGAAAAGGTCTTTTGTGAGGGGAGAAGTTGCAAACAAGATATTATTTATCGAGGTGTTTAATCACTGCGACAGCTCTCATGGGACTATACGCAATTTAAATCTTTTTTTTTTTTTAAAAAAAAAAAAAAAGTCTATCCCAGTATACACAAAAGCTACATAGGAATTTGTTGAATTCTGATAAAAAACTTATGTAAATGTTTGCCTCTTGCTTCAAGAAGTTCTTAGATCCACAGAAAAATCGTTGCCAGAAAAGTCAAACAACTCCTAACATGAGATCCCATGGCTGTTCTTTGAACTTGGGAATTGGTGGTTTTGAGGTTCCCCTTGTGCGTTTCAGCACGGCTGTGGGAAGTCGCATGACTGTGGCTGAAACACAAGGTAGGGATGTCTCAAGGAGCTATGACAATTTGTTCACATTGGACTCTTCCTCTTTGACAGAAGAGTCACAGTGTAAATAAAATTTCCAGAATTGTCCAATGTTTGGGTTTCCTTTTAAGGAGGAGGAGGAAGAGAAGGAAGAAGAGGAGGAGGCAACCACAACAGACTTTATACCAGTCTGCACTGCTAATCTGTATGCATTCATTCCTAATTATGTTTGAGTCCGTTTCTTCCAATATTAAGAGTTAGGTTTTGCCAGGCATCTTCTTATCTTTCCCCCTTTACTTGCCTGCTACAACCACATGCTAGCACAAGTATAAACACATGAGATTCTTCTGCCTCTACCTCTACAAGTGTGAAAAATACCTATGTATTGTTGAAATTAAAGGAAAAAATAATAATTTATAATCTTATTTCATAGAAATATGACCAGAAGATTGAAAAATCAACCAATCCTTAGTCTATTAAGCTTAAAGCCAGTGTACACATTACTGATTGCAAGCTTCTAGGCTTTGGTTTGGTTTGGATCAGTTTGGCTTGGTTTTTGAGATGGGTGTTCTTTACATAGCCCTGACTCATCCAGAACTTGCTATATGGACCAAACCTCACACTTAAGACAATCCTATAGCTCTGCTTTCCAAGAGCTGGGATTACGGGAAGATGCCACTGTGCCTAGATAAGGGTCTGTATTTTTTAGATACCATTGGAATGGTTGACTATAGTCACCAAAGCACAGAAGTGGGGCTTAAATTGTGAATGGTAGACCATTACACTTAGAGCTAAAGAAGCGGGCTGTCTCCCACCTGAACATCTGAGATTCTGGCTTATGATCGCTGCTTCATTCATCTACTTCACGGAGCAGATGTAAAGTGCAGCTCATGCCATGAAGGGAAAGGTGTGTAGGAGGCTGCGACATACTCAGAAAGGTTAGATGTTAGGTATACGCATGAAGTGCGATGGTTTGTCAGGATGATGTGAAAGCTGCTCGCATCATTCACCTACCCCCCCCTTCCGTCTTTGTAAAGAACACTTTTCAAAATCAAGTCATGATCTGCTCTAGAATTATCACTTCTCTCCTGTGTGCCTCTTATGTTGCATAGTTTTATTCTTTCAGATAGACTAAGGATGTTCCTGAACCAACTTACAGTCACTAGTGATAATTTTGGACACAACACACTAAAATACAGGTACATGATAACATGGCCAACATTGTTGCCCAGAAGTCTCCATTGCAAGGCCAAGAAATTTATAGGCAAAGAACAGTGAGGATCTGTCCTTAGTCTTCTGTCTTTCTCTTTGGCCAATACTACCTCTTAGGGTGATTAGCACCAGGGTCATGAAGTGGGTTTCTGAATGCCCACGAGTTCAAGGAGGACCCTTGCTAGGAGAGAGAACGGTAACAATCAGATCTGGCCACCTGCATTATTTGTGTTTGAAAAGCATCCATGTTGACTGAACAAACACTCTCGGGTACCACACATCTGTGCTCTTCTGCGTTGCTTTCATCACGCAAAGCCTGTTCTTTGAGAGCGGCCGGCTTCACGCTGAACTCAGCATGAGGACAACAGGGGCAGGACACCAATTAGTGGAGGCATTTGCACCAACCTGACAGGACCACTGTGCAGGGAAGTTCACTGCAGCCTATACAAGGGGGGAAGCATGTCCTTCGGCAGTAAATAATTAAACTGAAAGGGACAAGCGTTGTGCTCCATAGACGGAGATTTGATTCATGTTCAGGAAAATGGGCAGCCTTCAGAAATCTGATCAGTTACCGGTGCCACGTGGTCTTGACAAAGCTGCTAGGAACTGCACCGTTCCCTTGTACTATACTTCCTCTGTCATCTCAATTCAATGTTTGACCTTCAGCGGGGTGGACATAAAAACACAGGTCAGGCTGTGAGTGAGTACAGCACTGAGTAGAAGTTGTCAGAACCCCATCTCCTCTTCTGGAAAATAAACACCAGCCGTCACTATTTGCTGTCCTGGCCAGTTAGCACTTCAGTTTTGTAGCTTAGAAGTTTTCACTTAACTCTAATGATTAAGTATCCTATCTGAGCTTAAGAGCTAAAAATAAAAATAAGGTAACTAGCCAAGTACTGAATGCCATTTTCCCTAGCATATACATTTTGCATTTAATCCCAGTATAGATTTAACTCCCACTTGGTCTATTTCCATTCAAGTTGATGCTCTAGAAAATACAAAGGACAAATCACAAGGCAAATCTCCTGTGTGATAACGTTCTCAGAAACCTTAAACAGCTTTAAGAGATTTGGCCTCAAACCCGAGCGCTAACATGATCGCTCAATTTTAATGAGGTCAAGCAAGCTGCTGGGCATCTGGCCGGTGCTCAAGGTCCTGCCCTGAGTGCTGAGGGCCACCTTGTTCTTACCAAGAATGTAAGAGTTAGTGACAGGTGATAATGTAATGCGGAAAGCTGCTGCCCTTAGTCACTGCATCTTTGAACCCCAGTGGATTCCCAGAGGCAATGGCATAGGCCCGAGCCAGATGTAAGCAGCTTCCTCATTATCTAAGGAGCTGAAGAAGACTTTCTGCAGAGAAAGAGTGTCTTAAAAAAATGCCAGTGAACCCCTAATATGTGTGGGTTTACCAGCCTGAGAAAAGAAGGAAGAGGAAAACATCTGTAGAAATTCTGGGCAAAGAGATGAAGATGATGCTGCAGTAAATATCTACATTACACCATTTAAATCAGGGTAAACCCAGCCATCTGCTCATTGCTTGCCTATTTACTGGGAAAGCACTCAGGCTCCTCTAACCTGGTGAAATGCACGGTGCATTACCACTATCTCCAGCACCATTAGCTAGTGTGTGCACAACCACATGCTAGAACTCCGTGTCCCTGTCCTCCTGTCACCTACCAGCTGGGAAGCAGCTTTTGTTTTGGACTCCAGCCATTGAGCAGTGCTTACCAGACACTCAACCCCCTAAGAAAAGGATCGCAAGTTTGCAAGCTCCTTTCCTGGGTAATGGTGGGAGTGTAAATAGGATAACAGGTTCTTCAGCACCCCAGGGCAAGTCCTCTTAGCTCCCAGCAATGTTGAAAACGCTCCATAGCTACCCAGCCAGGGCAGGGGCCATTAGCTTCACATAGGCACTGAGCATGTCAGGCGTGGCTACCCTGACTGGGCAGCACATTTTCTTACTTAATTTGAACTAACTTCAGTTTAAGTTGTCCAACTAAGCTAATAGCGACTGCATTGGACAGGGTGGTTGCTAAAATGCACACACCTGAGCTGGAGAGGTGACTCAGCATTTAAGAGCAGCAACTGAGTTTGCAATAGACCTGAATTCTGTTCCCAATACTCATATGGGGAGGGGGTTCACAACGTCTGTCCCTCCAGTACCAGGGGATTTAACACATACAGATGCCACAGACACCTACACTCATGTACACGTACCCTATCTCACATAAACAATACACATAATTCGAAACCTTAAAACAAAAACTCTTTCCCTTTAAAGTCCATACAAAGCTCACAGGCTGAGAATCAGCCACATCTGCTACAAGTACGTAGCAGTTTGCTTCCATTGCCAACTCTGGTTGAGTTATTTAGTTTTATCTGCTGAAGGAATTAAAAACCAGGGTAGAAGAATCTTACCCCTTACGCAAGGTTATCTTCAACAGACCTGGCGATAGATGGACCTATACATACACCTGATTGTCAAAAGTACATCGCACAGTGAACTAGGCCACCTTCCTCATTCCTGAGGCAAACTAGCCCACCAGCAGCTACAAACAATTCATTATTTAAGGTAATAAGAAGGGCTAAAACCCAAGAGCCCTTAGGTCAATGAGGGATGCTTTTAAGAGGCTTCTATTTTTTATTGTAAGTCTAAGAAGAAATAGATTGATGATATATCAAGAAAAATAGGGATCAGATGCAAAGAGCTTCCTTCCTGCTTGGGTATTAAGGATGGAATGGATTTTCAAAGGTGACTACAGAGTCCCTGACACAATGTAGGACAGTACCAAACATGCCGTCTGGTTTACCTCTCTGGTGTCACCCACCGTGTTATTTCTAAAATAGTGTGCTTCATTTCCGCTAAATTTGTTTGGCTGGGTATCTTACATAAAGGTCTTGCTGTATCTCTTCCAGATGTTCCACTCCCACGTAGTCCAGCGTACATGCATAAGGATTTCCTTAAAAGTATATGTTCAGGATCAAGGTTCGTAAGAGCTTAGCAATGCTGAATTGTAAAACTCTGCCAATGTGGTGGGCACCACACCAAGGTACAGAAGATGCAGCTCTTAACCTAAGCACCTTATCCAAAATTCGGTCCATGAAGGATAAGAAATGGTGACGTTTTGATAATTTAAAACTTGACTGGTAGACAGTCTTGGGGGGGGGGGGGGAATGGGTCATAGAAGCATTACTGGACCATATGTAATATTAAATTCAACCTTTAAAACTTAGAGAAAATGGCAAAGGAATAAAGAAAAAACAAACTGACATAGGGGTAACAATTTATAGTAATAAGTTTGTTACCTATTCATTAGCAAGAGACAATGAGTTTATTAACTGCTATAGAGAATAAATCGCTGCAATGGGCTGTATTTGTTAAGTGTAATTTTTTGAGCAGAGCACTCCTTTCAGAGCTGGTTGTTATTTTCTAAGTTTGGGTTGTGTGGAGGTTTGTTTGTGAGAGAGTAGCTTGCTTGTGTGTGCACAGCACAGCGTGTGCATTTGGAGGTCATAGGCCAGGGTTAGGTGCCCTCCTCTACTGCTCTCCACCTTACGTTTAGAGGCAGGATCTCTCACTGAAGCAGGAGCTCATTATTTCTTCTAGACTGGCTAGCTAGCCTGTCCCTGGACGCTGTCTGTCTCAGATACCCTCTCAAGCAGTATTGCCGCAGGTACCCACCACTGTGCCTAGCTCCTTACTAAAGTCCTCGTGTTTACACAGCACACACTTTACCATTAAGTCATCTCCCAAGACCCTTGGTTATTATTTCGAAACTTTTGCCATTTACCATTCCCCCCAATTCTTACTGCAATACAATATTACAGGCACAAATTTCCAGGTGGTCTGCATGCATATTTCCTGGCTTTTGTAAGCACTTGCCTATGTCCTGAAGAATCAGAGGATCTTCTCCACCTCTATTCTAGTCCACAAACAAAATGGAAGGTAGGAGATGTGATGATACAAGAAGCTTAGAAAGAGCATTCTGGAACTTCCAAGATAGGTCAGTCAGTAAAGCACATTCATGAGGGCAGAGTTCAAACCCAACCATGCACATGGAAAGGCCTGGCATGATGGCATACACTCGGAATCCCAGCCACCGGAGAAGTGAAGACAGGCAAACGGCTGGTGTTCACTGGCGAGCCAATTCAGTCTACCCGTGCTACACAGCCTGCCTCAACAAAACAAGGTGACCGGCTCCTGAAGAGTTAGACTTTTAAAGAAAGTTGACTTTGCCTCTGTATGTACACACACATATATACACACAAACATACACACACACACACAGAGCGAAAACATACACATCAGGTAGCGAACAAAGGTCATGTTCTGAGAGGTGGCAGGTAACAAAGAATTAAATATAGGACATCTAGAAAGAGCAAGGAAGGTCAAGACTTCAGAAGCCCTACTGGCTTCTTTCCTGTCCTTGATCTGTCCGAAACTGTGCAGAAGTGAAATCAAGGTTTGACACAGGGCTTGTGACAGACATCTATCTTGTGGTATTTTCTACAAGCCTCCTTCTGCCAGCATGACAAAGACCACTCAGAGGTCTGGGCTGAAAATTAGCTCATCAGCCTCCAGCTGGTAAGCCTGCCAATACCAGGCTTGCCCAAGCCAGCTGGATATTGTTTTAATGACTGGTGTCATCAGGTGACTTCTTGGTCCTGATGACTCCTTGGTCCAAGGAGTCACACCACTGACGATCTGTGTGACCCCAGATAGGTTAATAAGACCCTCCAGGACTCAGTTACCCAAACCGTGACTGAGAACATGGGTATGCTAATGCAGCAGCCGGTGACAGTGGGGGCACCAAAATCAGGAAGTCTGCAGAACGAGGGCTGATTTTGTTCCCCACACTCCACAAACATAATTCACCGTTATTATTTGTAGCTTTCCTACTGTGTTAGAACAGTTTAACTGTATTTCCTATAACAAGCAAAATTACTAATATTTAACTTAACAGATAGGCATGGTGGTTTTAGTGGCTATTGAATCTAATTAAATAGGTTCCTAATAGCCAACTAGTATTTAAGGGACATGTTAATGGTCTTATTGCCTTTAAATTAAATCTTGATTTCAACCTTTTAATATCTACTTATAACTTACACGTCCATCCTTTTAAAATAAGCACATAAAGCTTCTCTTAAATCAAGCAGCATTGTTCATTGCTTCTGCTTCTTCCTTGTTTAACCTTAGAAACATGGGCAAGGGGACATTTGATCTTTTTTTTTTTTTTTTTTTTTTTGGATTTTCGAGACAGGGTTTCCTTGTAGTTTCTAGAGCCTGTCCTGGAACTAGCTCTTGTAGAACAGGCTGGCCTCGAACTCAGAGATCTGCCTGCCTCTGCCTCCCAAGTGCTGGGATTAAAGGCGTGCGCCACCACCGCCTGGCCATTTGATCTTTTTAATCCTTCTGGGTCATGTGATACTGTGTCATTTTGCACCTCGCCACCAATGAAGCAAACTGGGACCAATTTCTCTTTCACATTGTGGCAGTCTGACTGATGGCTTCTGTGGCCAAACAAAACAGGTTCCTTTTGCTTTGGGAGACACAGCTTCTCCCCTGATAGAATTTTTCACTCCCGTTTTTCCTGTCATAAATGGCTTTAATCTCATCATTTCTGTTTCTATCTACTTGCAATCTCAATATTATTTTGTTGTTATTTTCATGTTCTTTCTTCCATCCAATGCTTGTTAATTGAGAAAGTTTTTCCTCAGAATGTTTGACCAACAGGATATAGAGGTCTGTTTATTTGTCTCTCATTGGTTGTACATTTGTCAGGCACTTGGTGAAATTCATGGCATGTCACTGACAAGTAAGGGGGTGGTCTCTTAATACAAGGACATTTACCAACCATACAGCAAAGAGCCACTGACTTTTGCTCAAGTGTCTACAGGAGACGTGAAACAGTCACAGAAGCCCTTAGAAAAGTCAGCCATCAACATCTGTCATCTTGCCAGCTGTGAACAACTGACAGCATGCTAGATAGCCACACACAGAGCAACAAAACTCTCTCCTGAAACCTCCCTCATTCCCTCTTCCTGCTGCCCCAACTATCAACGATGCAGAACACTCCATTCTCCATCTGAAGGAGGAGAGGACTGGAAGGTTTGATGACAAGTTCATGCTCACTCAGGGACCCACAGTGCCAGATAGGAGACCTCAACTTTAAACACAAGGTGGGAACATGAGCTACTGATAGCTAAATTTCTAAATGGAGGTGACCTTCTCTGACTTGACCTGTATCACCCAGGCATGACCAGAGAAGCCATTAAGCTTGCCTAACTTTGCACATGGGCATGAGAGAAAGACCAATTTTTGTATAATTACAAGGGCAGCAGGTGATAAGAATCAAACTCTTTTGTGACTTTGTTTTGCAGATCTTCCCGATTGAATGCAGTCAACTACTTCATGGAAGAGAAGATGGTCAGGGGAGAAAATAACTTTCATAGGAATAAAAAATGCAATTGCCAGACAGTTTGTGAAACTATGGCAATCACCCTGAGTTAGAAGATGACTCTTGTCACCTCTGGATCTTTACTGAACACGGTCTCCTTTTCCTTCCACACAGAGCCACATAGAAAGGCATCAATTACACCTTTCTCCATCTTTGCCCAAGATGCTTTGAAGGGATCACGTTAAAACGTCTCCTTCCAGGAGCTGTCAAGGAGAGTCTGATGAAGCATTGTTATAGTCAAATGTGATGAGACAGGTTCTTTATCCCAGCACTGGGGAGGCAGAGGCAGAGGCAGAGGCAGAGGCAGAGGCAGAGGCAGAGGCAGAGGCAGAGGCAGAGGCATCGTGAGTTGGAAGCCAGTTTGGCCTACATGTCAAGACCTTGACAAAGAAAGGAGGAAAAGAAAGAAAAGAAGGGAGGGAGGGAGGGAGGGAGGGAGGGAGGGAGGGAGGGAGGAGGAGGGGAGGCAGAGGGGGGGAGAGAGACAGAGGGAAAGATGGAGAATGGGAGAAAAGGAGAGAGAGAAAATCGAAAAAAGAAGGTAGAATTATTATGATTATTCTTTTTAAATAGTTGCTCATGTATGAATGAATAAATAAAAATCAAAGAAAGAGGAAGAATCACCTTTAAAAATTAAAGATTCACCTTTAAAATTTAAAGATTTATGCCCTGGAAAGTTTTGGAGTAATATTAAAACTTCACAACTATGTGTAAATCACTGTAAAATAAACCCAGTAGATACAGCCATGACTTTTTAACGAAATTGAATTCCTTGTTAATTATCCTGTTTATACACAAGCTTTATGAGCATTTGTCCTGGTTTATTTTAAATGAACCATCACCTTGTTGCATTTTGCTTCTGTGTCTTTGGGAATCACACCCCAAAGACGGTGTGACTTAAAGAGAATTGTCCTGGGAACAATGGCCCTGGCTATGATAAATAACACTATGTTACTGCAGATGGCCAAGGCGTTTGCTTTGCCACAGTTTTCTGTCTTCAGAAACATGAAATGATACTAATCTAGTGTAATTCACAAGTTACTTATGGGACTTAGCTAGGCAGTGAGCATGAAATGTATGAAGATGAAGCAATTTAAAATAACAGTGTGTTTTATGGCTTCTTCCAGGTTTTAATGAGGAAATTCCAACTCAGTAAATGAAAGCGGGAATAAGTTGAAGGGTAAAAGGGAGGGGGAAACAAGAGGAAGAAGGGAATGAAAAGGGAGGAGACAGAGGGAAGGGGGAGTCAGAGGAGAAATGGGGGAGACAGAGGAGAAATGGGGGGAGAGCGGGTCAGTATAAATGAGTTCTGATATGTAAACCTAAACAACAAATAGCAACTTAAAGAAGAAAGAGACCATGTCAGGTTAAATCCCAACGCCTCTAGGCAAACCTTAAATTTACCCCACAGAACAAATTGCTGCTTTCATATGCCACAGGATGACTTACTGAATATCTGCTTGGAGCAAGTAACTTCTAAATTTTTCTGCCTTTGTTCCATCAACGGAATGGTTGAAAGTTGACTGTGAAATAACTTTTATTATCAAAATTTATCTTCTAAATTCTTTATGTTTTTCTCTCCTAAAATGGCAACTTTTATTTCCTTCATTCTAATCCCACATCGATATGAAACCGGAACGTTCCCATCCTTCCCATCTGTGTTTGGAGTTCTGTCTCAGCTGTGTGGGGCAGGAGTAATTTTTCACCTACGACTTGATAATTCTTAACTTCTTTAATGGCAATTTGCATTTTTGCAAGTCCCAACAGGGAAACAAAATTGTTTCTACAACTGTTTTCTTAATTTTATCTTCCAGATTTCGAAAACAATAGGGACATATTGCAGAGCATATTAGAAAGTATAAAGTTTTAAAAGGCAAGGGGAAAAAAAAATCCCTGAACTGCATAGAAGCAACAATAGCTAAAACATTATATTTCTTCTTTTATTTTTCAATTGTGTCATTTTTGAAACACAAGTCTTGCTATATAGCCCAGGCTGTCCTCGAACTCACCATCCTCCTGCTTCTCAGTCACGAGAGGTGGGATTTCAGGTGTGTACCAATAAACCTAGCTATTCTTGTTCTTTAACAGAAGCTAGCTTACCTTTTCACTTGACGTCATACCACTGGTGTTTTTTAATATTGTTCATTAAGATTAAGATACTTGTTCATTAAGATTTAATACCATTTTTAAGTTGTCATTTCAATATGATGTTCAAATACAGAACGCTTTTGAATTTTGAATTGATTTTTAGTGAAAATTACTTTATTTGCTATGTGTTTGGATCTAGTTGCAGTCTGCTTGCTTTTTAAACAGCAGGAACATTTTTTTAATTGAAGCAAATGTTTTCATAGGACCAATCCAGTCTTTCTCATTTACCTGTTAATTATTTGTTACTTTCATTTACTGCTTTTTGTTTCATTGCAAACTGAGGAAAATGTGGTAAAAGTGCATTGTTTTTCAGAAAGAAAAATACTGTGTTATGAGATACATTGCTTATACACACGGGCTCTTTGTAATTTAGAGCTTTAACAATAGAGAAAGATCCTAAATATTATTTTGGGGGGGTTTTTTTTCGAGAGAGGGTTTCCCTGTAGTTTCTAGAGCCTGTCCTGGAACTAGCTCTTGTAGACCAGGCTGGCCTCGAACTCAGAGATCCGCCTGCCTCTGCCTCCCGAGTGCTGGGATTAAAGGCGTGCACTACCACTGCCCGGCCTAAAGATTATTTTTATAAGCATAGAAGAAACTTCCTGTTGTGTATAAATATGAAATTCCCCCATGGACTCTCATGGCGAATGCTCGGTCCTCAAACAGAGCTGTCATTCTTAGAGACAATGGGAATATTAAAGGGTAGAGTCTAGTTCGGAAAGTAAACTATGAAGGGCTGAGAGTGCCTTTGAAGGTGGTACATTGTTCCTTCTCCTCCATCAGTGGCTGTCCTCCAGGAGGGGGGGTGCTGGAAGAGCCTCCTTCCATGATGATGCGCTCCCTTATTAACAGAGCCAGAAGCCTGAAAATTCTGAAACTGAAAGACAAAATTGTCTTCCTTCTTAATTTGTTTATGTTAGGCATTTTGTCAATAACAAAAAACCCTAATTTCAGTACTTGAAAATCTGTGTTCTCTTTACCATTTCTCTACCTAACAAACTATATAGTCATACCCAAACAAGGGAATTAGTACAGGATAGTACAGTATCGTATTTTCTTCATTAGCAATTATTGTCTAGGAAATACTTTGGTAACTGTTAAAAAAAATGACCAACCATACTACTTACTATAAGCAGAACAGTTTTCCATGACGTGGGACATTTGGCACTAAAACCAAGACAGTCCCCAACAATTTCCACTAGGAAATTCCCTTTGAAAAGTTTACTCAACCAGATATACTCAAACCTTAAACCCAACTAAGCAAGTAAGCTCCTGGGGAAGAGGGCCATACCTGTAACCCTCAACAGAATCCACTGACCTTGATAATCTTGAACAGTGGGCACTGATCTTATTGATCTTGCCTATGATGCTTCAATAGCACTTTTTCCAAGGATTCATTTATGAACAATAACACACTTTGGCAGATGAGCTGGCCCTCCCTGACTCCTCACTTCTTGGTCACTACTCTCTAGTTGCTCTGGCTTCTTGCTGGTCCTCAAACACGTCTATTTCCAGTTCCATCCACCTCTGTACTGTCTGTTCTGTCAAATGCCCAAATAGCCTTCCTCACTGCATTCATGGCACAGGTCTGAGCCATCAGAAGGGCCCCCTGGACAGCTGTTTACAGAAGAACATTGTCCCTCAGCATCTGACCCTACTTTATACTTCACAGAGTGTCCCTGTCTACAGTTTCACTTTCTGTGGTATCAGGGGCCAGAGGTCGAAACCAGTCTAAACATATTAAGGAAGGGGCTCTATAATAGAGTCATTCATAAGAATTCAATTTTGTTGCCTTGCGGTGCCATAAAAAGCCACCCGATGTACACACGGCATCATTTTCAGAGGGTAAATCATTCTTTTTCCCAGTGTATCCATGCTGAGTACACGACCCAATGATGGACCTCCCTGCAGGCTATCAGATCAACTGTCATGGATTCAGGCTTCTGCTCCATGAACCCTTATTATACTTAATAAGGGCCTATCCTATCATGTTATTGTATTGTATTACTTGTTTATCATTAATAACATACTATTCTTAGCACAAACTTTATCAGAGATATGTAAAGAACTTACACACACACTATATGTATATATATAGTCTATCTATCTATCTATGTACTGGTTTGATGGAGGAGAGTTATCTGTCTATGTTACTTTCATTGGTTAATTAATAAAGAAAACTGCCTTGGCCCTTTAAGAGAACAGAAAGTTAGGTAGGCGGAGTAGACAGAACAGAATGCTGGGTAGCAGGAGTGAGGAGACATTTCAAACAGTCACCATATGTAGTCACCATGCTTCTCCTCTCCGAGATGGACGCAGGTTAAGATCTCTCCTGGTAAGCCACACCTCGTGGTGCTACACAGATTACTAAATATGGGTTAAAGGAAGATGTGAGAATTATCCAATAAGAGGCTGAAACTATGGGCCAGGCAGTGTTTTAAAAAAATACAGTTTCCATGTAATTATTTTGGGCAAAGCTAGCCGGGTGGCGGGACACAGCCCGCCGCTTCCTTCTACACTGGTTCATCACCATGTGAAGGTTTTCACATATATTCTCTACAGATGATGAAGACTGTGATTCTCTTTGTCACAGTTCCAATCACTTAGCACATG
Source organism: Arvicola amphibius (assembly GCF_903992535.2). Classification (NCBI taxonomy): domain Eukaryota; kingdom Metazoa; phylum Chordata; class Mammalia; order Rodentia; family Cricetidae; genus Arvicola; species Arvicola amphibius. The sequence goes on along the minus strand of NC_052057.2, from coordinate 27,554,372 downwards.
TTTAGGTATTTGTTTACCATCTCATCTGTTTTTACCCCAGTAAACTATGAGCTCAGAAGCAAGGAAAAGTTGTTTAATTGCCATTTGTAAAGAGACTGTAAGAGCCAAATGGGACAGCAGTGAATACTTGAGACTAGAGCAAAATAAGGCTTCTACTTAAAACTCAATTCTGTGTGACAGAATTGTCTGATCTTGAGCGGGTTGCCTAGATGAGCTTCTCTGGGCATAAGTAATACAGAGGGCAGCAATTATTAGTGAAGGATGCTCTGCGGAAAAGCAAGGTAAGGCCCTTGAGCCAGGTGAAGTGTCCACTGAGCAGCAAGTGCTCGGGGGGGTCTGCCCCGTGAGGCTATTGCTTCAGTCATCCATGAAATTCCTTCAAGCACTGTATCCAAAAGAGGCGGCAAACCCGGAGTCATCTGAGTAGGAGAATAATTAAGATCTCAAAATGGCAGGTGCTATCTGTTGCTATTTCACTGTTTGGATTTTACCCTCTTCGGTTTGAGAGGGCATGCTTTCTCAAAGGCTAGCGTTTCCATTCCATCATCTTGATTTTGGTTTCAAGGGGGAAATGTTACCGGATGCTTCTGAGATGAGTGGTAAGAGTATTTTGCAATGTCTTGCAGGTTTCCTGGGAATGGCTGGTGCTGGGTTTTACTGAGCCCATTAGCACTGCGAACAACATTTGAATTGGGAATTGTTCCTTTAATTTCTAAGGCATTTACAAAACCAGTTTCCCTGACTGGGATCATTTTCTGGGCCATAAAACACACTAAATTTGGTTTACTGTGAGGCATCAGTGGAAGGCTTTATCATGGGTTCCACTAGCAGGGCTTTCCTACAAACATGCCATCTAAATTTTCCTGAAATTTTAAGGAGTGGAACAGATGGTTCAGAGCTCTGATATTGGCCATAACGGCCTCACAAAGCTTTTTATTCCATTTGTGAATTTTTAATCTTTAAACAATGAATCATGGACTTAGGGAGGGAGCACCAAGAATGTCACTTCTGGAAGTTATTTGTGTCATCCTGTGGGCCCATAGGCGGTAGATACAGGTTCTCGAGCTTATGGTCTACTGGCCTCGAGACTTGCAGGAGAGAAGGAGGAAGCTTGGAGATTCCAAACTGAATAAATTCTATCGTTTACTGGCGGTTGTGATATGAAGTGAGACTACCAGCCAGAAGTCAGGCAAGTCCCACACCCGAGTCTTCCTACATCAATTGTAAAGCTCACTTTGATAGGAGGGCAAGGCATAACCCCACCCTCCTCTAAAACCTGCTTTGTGGTCCACAGGGGGGAGAGGGCCTTGTGACATTCAAATGGTCCTGGAACTTACTAAGTTAACAAACTTCAAACTCTTTTACAGAAGGGGGACTAATAACATCCATTGAAGAGAGGTCACCGTACTGTTTGAAGATCTGCAAAGGAGTCACGATCTTTGTTCAAGAAAGTAGAGTATTAAGACAAGTTTTGTTGGTGGAGTTCTGAACTGAATGTGGGCTGTGAAGTTCTTCTGATCATGGGAGCTGCTTCCCTTCCAAAAATAAAATAAAACACTCTGATATGCAAATGGTAAGAATATCCTTTGGCATCAAATAATATCTAAAAACAAACTCTGCAAAATGTCCCAGAACTGTTTATTTAAGAACAGTCTGTTCAAACTTCAAGGTGGAATCTACAGGCAAATATTTACACAGATTTTCTAAAAAAGACTTTTGTAAGCTCCTATTGTCCAGCTTTATTTCATTGATGTCTATCAGGCAGAGTGGTTTTTCAGTGGTAGAGTACCCTGCCCATAAAAAAAATATTATTATTGGGTCAGAAACATTATAATCATGTTAACAGTGATAAGTAGAATCCAAAATCTGGTAGCCATTAAGTCTCTACAAGCAACTGTGGTGGGATCCTTTTATAGTATGAATGAGCAGGTAACTTCTGTTACCAGGCAGTTTAACCGGAGCAGCATAACTAACTGAGCAGGAGCAGTTCTCTGGCCCAGCAGAGGGAGCTCACTGGGAAACTTTCTTCAACTCTTTGAGGAAGCCATGAGAATTTTCTATTGATTTTGAGTGCATCGTGACCACCACTTTTTTCCTGATTTCTTGTGTGCACGCCTACTTCTTCTGTCCTCTACATGGAAAATCACAGACTGGTAGCAGCTATGGCTTCCTGTTCTGGCTCCCTTTCAGCAGCCGTTCGCCTGGCTGAGCCCCGAGACTCAGTCTTACAGTCAGCTGCGCTACACCAAGGGCATAGTTGTAGCCGTTCTCTCGCCAGCCCTGAGTTCTTCTTAAAGTTGAACTCTGTTATTGGGCACCACGTGGCCATGGGAGTAGTTTCTTGTGGATGTGCCTTCCTTGTATCATGCCTTGTAAGAGCCTCCTCTCCCCGGGATTCTGAGACAAGCCTTTGAAGACTGAATCAGAAGGCAGATGTTTAATAAAGCTTACACAAAACTACTAACAACCCTTCATGGTCATAGTGACACTCCGCGTTGTCATCTCTGTCAGAGGGAAACCTCAAATCAAAGGATCCATTAAAAACTGGCACAGTTCCGTCAAGGCAGAGAAGACAGAGGATGGCCACGTGCAAACCTAGACTAGCTGGCCTCTTTGAGAAGACACCAGTCCCAGGCAGAGCTCATTGTCAACCATCATCCACCTTAAACCCTAAGAGGAGACTGGCATACGTTCCCCTGAGGCTTGTGGTAGCCAAGAGGCCAGACTTTGAAATCAGAAATGTCTGAGGCACACTAAGGGGCAGAAGAATTATCTTCTCTTTGCCACTTAGAATGCTAGAAGCCTGATCCGGAGTAGACCTCGGATTTCACATAGCTCACTATGAATTCTGCATTAATTTTCCTTACGAACTGATATTCCAAAAAAATATTTCAAACTTGCTATGATAGTTAATCTTCACTTAAGGGGATTTACAATCACCATGGAAACACTTCCGTACATGTCTCTCTGGGACTGTTTCCAGAAAAGTGTAACTAAAGAGAAAGGAGCCACCCCAGTGGAAGACTCCAGGCTGAGCAAAAAGGAGAGAGAGGGTGGGCTACCAGGATGTCTGTCTGTGCTTCCTGACTGCAGAGGCAACGTAACTGGCTGCCTCATACTCCTGCCAGGTGCCTGTTCTACAAGGTCGGTTGTCTCCCCTCAGACTGTGAACCAAACAGAACCCTTCTTTCCTTCCATTGTCTTTGTCAGGCATTCCGGTCACAGAAATGAGAAAAATCAATTGCTATATGTTATGATGATAAACTGTGTTCAATTTCTTCAACAATAACATTGCATCTTCATATACTTGGATTTTTAAAACCACTCCTTTCCTGCCCCACAGAGACATGCAATTAGAGAACAGGCTCTCAGAGCTGACCATTGCTCCGCCGTTGTCCACTAGTGTAATCCTTTTGACCAACTCATTCATCACGTTTGGGTATGGTTACAGCAGGCAGGACTTGTGCTATGCAGACTGACTCAGGGGTAGGGACATTGGCACTGAACAGATGCAAAGTCCAAGCTGTCAGGATAATCTATCTGAAAGCTTTTGGATATTGACACAAAAACATGCAACCTGGCTAACATGGAGATTAAACTCTCTGGAGCACTAGCGACATCAAAAGTACAAGGAGTCAAAAAACACGACTCAGCTTTATAACAGCGCTTGCAACTTTCTTCTGCAAGCCACTCACTCACCATGACCTCAAGTCCCTGTAAGGTTAATGTTACTAACACCATTTCTGCAGAGAATACTATGGAAGCCTCAAACACACCTCATTATTTAAGCTCTAAAATCTAGGTAGACTTTGAAACTTACAACAGACCTTAAAGAATAATAAGGAGAGTTCCCATTAATTAGATATGGCAAGTTTGGACACTTCCAAGACAGATTCTCCAGGGATATCTAGTACAGTTATGGCATGAAAGCAGCCGTACGATACAAGTCAAATCCAAGGCCCACCCTATGTAAAATCGTAATAATATTTTATCAAGCTTCCCCCCAAAGAGTCAGAGAATATTAAGAGCTAAGAGGTTCTGCCCTTAACGAACTGTGTGACTTTGAGAAAGTCACTTAATGTCTCCGGACATTAGTGTCCCACTCAGAGGATTCCTCCACTCAGGGCCATGGTCACTTACAGAAAAATTTTTATCCTAGACTCCATGGGTGGCCAGAATATAAAACTTTGTAACTTTAAGCACGTTCCTATTTCAACCATCATTTTTGAGAGAAAAGAGTCCCAACTGTTCTCAAACTAATTCTTCTTACCAACTTTCCCACAGCCATCAGATTTATTCAAATTAAGTGGCAAATGGAGACGTCCTAGAGCAGACACACATTAAGTTTTAGGTTGGCGCCTTTATATTTTACATATCATTGAATTCTCAAACAATACAATTAGCAATAGTGCAGAGTGTAAGTGGATTGATTCTGAAGCACGCAGCTGCGGGGATAGCAGTTTTTAATCACCGGATATTTTGTACCATAGCTGAATCACGTTGTTTATGATAATTTTATTACCTTGGTCCTCCTTGTAACCGAGTTATTAGATTTCCCCGTGATGGATGGTATCACACTTGCGAAGCCCTTTCAGTAATGGGAGCTCCACAAAGCTGACTTCTAAGGCTCATTGATGTGAAAAATGATTGTAAAAGTTAGGTAAGTGCAGTCATTTCATTCTTGGATTAGAACCCTCAACTACGAAAGGTATATTCTTTATCTCTGATGGTATTTTTGATCCAAAAATCAACTCTTTTTGTTAACGGTGTATCCTCTTGAACTTCAGGTACCTGAGCTCTATTTTTAAAACTAAAAATGTGAGCTGCCCACTTGGACCAAATTGCAGAGTTTATTCCAGAAATATCACAGCAGAGATCCTAATCTAGATTTTTCTCTAGAAACCTGAGAAATTTAGCGAGGAAAAAAATGAGCTCTCTCATTGAGCCCAGCCACAGAATAAAGGTTTGACATTCCTAGAGTAGGGAGCAGGTATTGGTGTGGCTAGAGAGAGTCACACAGCACACTCAAGACTGAACTACTCAGCCTAGAGGAACTTCATTCCTCACTTTAGTCTCTGTGCAGCTTGCTACTGGAATCCCAAAACCCAAGCCTTCTTTTTTCTGACCATTTTTTTTTCTTTTCCTTTCTTTTTCCTCAAGACAAGTTCTTCCTACACAGTCCAGGACGATGTAAAATTCTTAATTATTCTCCTAAAGCAGACTCCACTCTGCTCACCTAAGCCTCCTCTTTGTTCTGCCTCTAACAGTTTTGCAAAATGCTCTAGGTAGATACAGTGGTTGCTTTCTGATCTTTCTTGAAGTGCCTGCGTAACCAGTGGTGCACACATTATCAATCTGACAGAAGAGAAAGCCTTCACTTTCCCCAAAGAACCACATCGAATAAATGATGAAGTGAGAAGAAAGATCCGGGGTCTGGGAAGGTGACCGAGCATTGCCATTCACCAATTGTTACTATCTCTAGGATGTAGACCTAGAAAGGCTGAAGAGGAGAGACAATTCCTGTATGTGACACGGGGACTAGCAGTTCAGGAGCCCTCGGATGGAACCTGAGTTTTAAACGAAAGTATCTAGACTGTGGAATACAGAAAAACTGCCTAGAGGGGGAAAGGGCCCAAGGCAGTGACAGAGGGCACAAGCTTGAGACTACAGAAAGTGTCTTGTTCAGAAAACCTGTGCCTTGGTTTGAGTTACTGAAAGGAAGAACAAAAGGAAGGAAGGAAGGAAGGTAGGAAGGAAGGAAGGAAGGAAAGAAGGAAGGAGGAAAGAAGGGAGGGAGGGAGGGAGGGAGGGAGGGAGGGAGGGAGGGAGGGAGGGAGGGAGGAAGGAAGGAAGGAAGGAAGGAAGGAAGGAAGGAAGGAAGGAAGGAAGGAAGGAATCAGAGACCCAAAAAATAGAAAAAGCCATCCGTTAATATTCATCTCCATGCTGCTCAAGACAGTGATCTATAGATAGGAGTCCATGGGTTTGCATGTTATGTTGTTACCAGGAAGTTCTAGAAAGCCATTCTGTTTGGGGTCAAAGGTGATTTATCCAGAAACTACCACTGTAGCCAGGTGCTAGAGTGGTAAGTACAGTCCTGAAATCTAGTTGACCTTTGAGAAACACGGAAATTTCACAAAGAATCATAGCTGGGAGGAGAGGTGACTCCTAATTGGCTGTCATCAGGTTAGGAAGCCAACAGGGCTCCAAAAGTAGGAAGAAGTAGCAAGTGAGCGTGTGCAGGAAATGAGTTGAGGGATGTTCCAGACCCAGAAAGTGGAGCAGGAGAGTATCAAGGCTGATGACCACACTCACACAGCACCATCTGATCCCATGATCAGACATCTGATGGGATCAGAGACTTCAACCACATGAAGATTTGTGTTCTGCCCCTTTCTATCTGACCAAGATGGCAAGTATTTCAAAGTAAGTACCAGTGGCTCTTCCCACAAACCATACCTGCTGGTTGCTAGGTGAAAAAGGTGAAGGAGAAAGAGGAAGCAAATGTGCATATAGAGCTCATCCTCAAAGGTTGCACACATCCAAAGTGTCCCAGAGAAGGAGCTAGTCATAGGTCAGTATCATTTGCTCATTCAGCTTAAGTACTTATTCATAATGTTGCTATCCATCTGTCTATTTTATTTTTCTTTCATAGTTCCCACTATTCTGTCCTCTTTCTAGTGTCTATTCCCTTTGTCTCATTTTATCCCACCAAATCGTCTTCTTGAAAGTAGAATCTTCTTGAAGAGGTCAAGTTGACCTAGGGAAAGTGGTGTGCCAATCCCAAACTTGTCAACACTGACATTGTAAGCATGTAACCACATCATATGAGATTTGATTTTAACCTTCCTCCTCCTTTATCTTTAACATTGCAAAATTCTTTTTCTTTCTTAAATTACATCCATTTTCTCTATCATTTCTGAATTTTCATTTTTTTCTTCCTTTAGGTTTCTTAAGTTTTCATTGTTTTCTCATTGTGTCTGTGGGGTTGGTTGGTTTGTTACTTTATGCTCTTTCTTGTTTCATCCCTAAAGATGTCTTCTCTATTGTGTCTCTTCATCTTTCCCTTTGTCCTTTCTATTTACTTTTCCTCTTCTCTTTCCGTTTTTCCTTTCTCCTAGGGTTATCCTTAATTTTTCTATTCCAATCCTCAGCAATGTTTTATTAAACAATATGCCTTTGATTCTTTTTTCTAATTTTAATGGCATTACTGTAGAATTGCTTATAAATGACTATGGTGATAATAACATTATGGTTTTTCTTCAGGTTGTGGGTCCTTTTGTTGTCTCTGAGTAGACCTGGGGGCTGGCTCTGTGTCTTGATATTAATTGTGGTTTAAGTGATCAGCACAATTATGATAACGTACTTCTTTACCCTGGCATGGCCTAGACTTGACCATCCCTCTGTGATTACTTCATCTCAAAGAACATAAAACATTAAAATTTTTGGTCAATTGTTTGTTCCAAATGCACAAATCCCAGACAAACAAGAAATATAAGTAAGCAAAGGGTCCTCCAAACAATAACTGCATGGCTAACTGATTCTAATTATAGCTGGGTAGATGAAATTCTAGATAAAGAGTTAAAGGAAGCAGTGATTGCTATTTACAATATTAACTGTTGCACAGTTAAATACCTAAATGAATTAAAATAGGATAACAATAAACAGCTAAGTGAAATAAGGGAGAAAACATACGATATAAAGGGAGAATTAAGTAAAGATACAGAGATTCTGAAGGAAAATGCTAAACAGAAATTTAGGAAATAAAATGTTCAATAAGTTAAATTAAAAATATAACAACACTACTAATAGCTAGATTAAGTAGAAGATAGATTATTGGTTTATAGATAAGGTGGGTTATTTAGAATATTCAGACAGTGATAAAGAAAAAATATAGAGATTATCAACATTATATAGATTTTTCGGATATCAAAAAAACAAAATTATAAGTTATATGTACAAAAGGAGAAGAGGTACAAGTTAATAGAACAGAAAATATATCTAACAAAATAGTTGCAGAGAATTTCATAAATATTGAGGAAGAAGTGGAGATCTGTGTTCTGGAGATTATTGGAACCCCAAAGAGACACAACCAGGAAATAATCCCAGCAAACCGCAGTATAGTTAACACATTTCATATAAATAAAATAAAGAGAATATAGAAAACACAAAAATGAAGCTCCAAGTCACATATAAAACACACTACTGATTATAAACATATAGATAGTTCCCAATAAAGTAATAGAAGGTAATTGCAGAAACTCATTCTCAGAAATACACAGGTCAACTGAGCTTTAAAAGACAACAAAGAATCATTAAGTGATGCTGTACAAACAGACTTACCAAACAACTATAGAACAACAGTAGAAAACACTCTTCTCAGCAGCTTCAGTGACTATTCTCGGTTCTCAGCTTGAATCACTAGGAAAAAGAAACCTCAGTTGAGAAACAGCCTCCATTGGATTGGCCTCTGGGCATATATATGGGGCATATTCTTGATTTTTGACTTATATAGGAGGCCCAGTGACCTGTGGGAGACGCTATTCCTAGGCAGTTGGGCCTGGACGGTCGTAGAAAGGCAGCTGAGAGAATCAGAAGATGCAGGCCAGTAGTGGCATTCCTTCACTGTCTCTACTGTAGCTCCTGCCTCCAGGTTCCTGCTTGAACTTCCCTGGCTTCCCCGATCATGGATTTTCCTCTCCAACTTGTTTCCTGCTGTGGTGTGTTGTCACAGCAATACAAAATGCTTACTAGGGCAGCAGCTCAGGGGACTTTATCCAAAAACATTATATTTTTAGATATTAAACCATATCTTTGTTTTTTGTTTTGTTTTGTTTTTGCATTTTTTGTTTGTTTGTTTTTTCAAGGCAGGGTTTCTCTGTGTAGTCCTCACTGTACTGGAACTTATTCTGTAGAACAGACAAGCCTTGAACTTGAAGAGATCTCCCTGCCTCTGCCTCCTGAGTGCTGGGATTAAAGGCATGCACCACCACTGCCTGGCTTCAACCATACATTAATACCCACAAGAAAATTTCAATGAGTTCTTATATTTTCAGACCATAATAAAATAAAATTAGATGTTACTTGCAAGATAAATTACATAAAACATGCTTATACATGGACATAATTGTTTTAAAATAATCAGTTGGCTACCAAGTTTTTATTCATAAATACAACATTTTAAAAAGAAAATAAAGACATGAAAGTAAGAAGTGAGACTATTAAAAGGAGAAAGGAAATTCATAAGAGATGGTCTTAAGGATGGGTAATTGACGTTTGACCATGATCAAAGTAGCTTACACATGTCTATGAAGATGCCATGATGAGCCTTTCTTTTATGCAAATATTATATACACTAACTAGATTCTTGAGCATTAAACGGACATGTACATTCATGTGCCATGTCTGGTACAATATCCACTTTAATTATTTTTGATCCACACATAAAATTGCAATGTGAGACTGCCCAGGAAGGTGGCAATGAGAGGAGAGAAAGAGAGTTTACATTGCACAGAGCTGAGACTCACTGCCTACCTGAACTCAGCCCTTAAGAATTCTATCAGGGCATTTGGCAAAACCTTCAGTGGTCTGCTAGAAATTCTATCTCCCCAAAGACAGATCATTTGAATAAACAACCAAAATTCTTTAGTTCTCAGCCAACTATCAATTAGTTAAAAGTCCCAGCCAGATAGGTGTTCTAGCCTGTTTTTTTCTCTGTTACTTTTTCTCTTTTTTTCCTGGCTCCTCTTCCCTAATTAAAATTTTCCAGCACTCCCACATTCTCTTCTCTCTGGGCTTCACATCCAGGAAAGAAAAATAAAAACCCTTCCATGCCTGGGAACATATTTTCAATGTATATAATTAAAACTAAAAATGAAAAGATGATCATATAACAAAGGCTTCTAGAGACTTCTAGAGACTGGCTTCAAGACTCACCACAGGATTGTGCGCACATGATCAGTCTGTGCCTTCAACTCTCCTAGCTCAGTCCCAAGTTCCTCAGCAAGAGTTTGTTCACTTGCGTGAATAATCCAAATGTTTGATTCAACAGCCAATTTCTTTTCCTTCTGTAGAAGAACAGTCCATGACAAGGATTAAAAATGGCTGCATTTGAAAGACAATGTGTGTCTTTTTCTTAATTGGAGTGGGGAGTTTATATGTAAAGGTGTTCTTGTCAGATTGACCCCAAACTTGGTGGCTAAGACAGTTACAAAATTGAATATGTCCTGTCAGCATAACCACAGCACATAGAGGTAAGAATTTCTCTGCATCGGTGACACCAGGGCTTGACACAAAGTTACAAAACGTGGGACAAAATTAAAGGGGCAAAATGTTTAGGTTTACCTGAACTGCTTACTCCCTGCACAGGCAATGCACACCACTGATCTCCTGAAGACGGGGAGATTCCTGGGGTGGATGGTGATTCTTTTCCTCTTGAAAAAGAAGCACCTGTCTATGCACACACATGCACAAGCACGTGGGCACACACACACACACACACACCACACACAAACACACACACACAAATCCACACATCACACATATCAGATAAAGCACATACCCACCACTAACAGGTCCACATACCTAACTCTGCCGAAGACTCTCAGGGCTGTGACAAAGAAATGGGATGGAACTTGAACATTAAGTGCCTGTGTGTGGTGGAAATGTAACATATCCATTGCTTCGGATTCACAATCTGGGCCCCAGTATTAATCAAACCCTCTTCAAGATGTACTCTCTCGTTTGCTACCATACCTGCCTACCATCTTTAGAATTCCAAAGCACTCAGGCCCTCATAAGATTACTTCAAGGCTTTGAAACAAAATCTTTCAAGCCAGCTTCACAACCCTGACAGCTGATGGTGCTGTCAGAAAAAGGTAGTGATTAAAAATAATAGTTAAAATCATTGTCTTCCATGCTGGGCAAGCACTGTTGACTTTCGTTGGGAAGTAACTCTCAGATGCTAAGTGTATGAAGTGGTTTTGAACTCAGGGTGACTTGACTGTAGATGCCACCTCATTTGTTCAGTCACTTAAAGTAGTCTGATTTAGACGACACTACTAGGAAAGAAGGCATAAGACGAGAGGTTTATTCAGTTACAATATTTAGAACTATTTAGAGCTCACTTCCTACCTACCAGGGAATACAACTGACCACTGGGCCAAGAAGGACTCCTTACCTAGAACACATACACACACTCACTCACTAAATCCTCTGTTCCTGCCTTTCCAAGCAGAATAAAATTCTATCATTTGTAGATCATGTCCTCTTTTATTGCTGAAGATGAGCAAAATAGATTTTTATGTTTTTAGGGATTTAAAGCCTAGTGATAGAATTATAGTCTTTATACCTTTTGACAATGACCCTGATGGTTCATAAATGCCAATCGTGAATGAAAACTAATTACAGCTCTTTCAGGCTAAACAGCAGCAACTGAATACCACTAATTATGCAATGAAGCTCACAGTGCTACTAAAAACATTGGCAATAAATGAATTCACAGGGAAGACAAAAAAAGAAAAAAGGAAAAGAAAAAAGGCAGCCGATCAGCCATTGTGCAGAAAATGGCAAATGCTAAAATCTGTCCTTATTACACCGTGGATATTTTAAATGCTTTAATTACTGTACAATGATTACTTCCAGCTCAGCACAAAGGCAATTCTCAAGGCTGACAAATCCCCCCAAATCCCCAAATGCATCTTTCATACATGCTGATGATGGTGAGCTTAATATTGGTGGAGGTTTGCCGAGATTCAGATGGCAAACAGTCAGTGTCCGTATCCAAGAGTGTCAGTCATCACGTTCTAAAACATAAGATCAGAATTCTCCAAATGACTGGGAGCAGGGCTTGTTTGGATTTGGGGGAAGTAACTGTGGTTTTAACTCTGTTAACTTGGCCAGGCTTTCCTTGCACAGACTTCCAGCTAATTCAGATGCTGTGGAAAATCCTAAGGCTTTAGTGGGGAGCAGACGTCAAGTTTATCCTTCCTGTCCCCTGATGCCAAGAGACTTCGTGCAGAGAGATTATTTATCATTTAAATATAAAACTTCGGTAATCCCATAAACATCCCTCCTAACTCTGCTCAGGGAGCTGTGCCCCCGAGAGAACACGACATGAGAAGCGCGAACCTTGCTGTCCTTACGTCTTAGGTTCAGTTTTTCTGTGTCTCCCAACAAGTGAGCATCACATGCCTTCCAGACTATTTGAGAGGCTCTCATGGGTAATTTCTGTTTTGAAACATTGCATGTGCGTGTCTTGTGTGTGTATGGGCAAGTGTGTGAGGGAAGTGGAGATTGTGAGGGTGGTTCAGTCCCCAGCGCCCAGATCTAGACAATCACAGCCACCTGTAACTCCATCTCCAGCTGATTCAGTACTCTCTTCTGATCTCCACAGGCGCACGCGTGCCCACACTACTCCCCCACCCCCCACGTCATGTACACGTGTGCACACCCACACGACCCCCACCCCCCCACACACACACATCATATACATGAGAATACTTTTTAAGAAGTAAAACCTTTCGGTGTTCAAAGAATTTCATGATAAATTGTAAATAATATTCAATTCTCCTACTCCTCGTGTTCAAAACTTACGTTAGTCATTGATGCTTTCCTTACTCTCTGCTAAAACTTTCTGCCTGACCCTTCTTCCTCATAGCTTTTCTCCCGTGTCCGCTACATATTTACCCTGCCATAATGCCACAGCAAACGCCATGCTTTCAATGATGAATTTCTATAATTGCAGTTCCACCGGCTTGAAGCTCTTCCTTTCACAGTTCATGCCACATAGGATTGAACAATGAGAAGTAGAAGGAACATGAAGTTCCTGAGCACATTACAAACCAGCTCCTTAACCTAATCATTTCAGTTCGTGAAAATCTGCAATCAGTGTGCCCGTTTCATTTCTCAAATGCTTCAGTATAAAACACCAGCGTTTGCTGGAGGTCTAATCACCGCCTAATTAGCATGACTTAACGACTCCCAGCTCTTTCTCAATTGACTCTCTTGCTTCCTAGACTGTCCTCCGTGCTGTTCTGACTCTAAAAGCTGCTGCTAGTCTGCAAGTGAAGCCTCACTTGGCCCAAGCCATTTGTTACTTTCAAAAACTGTAAACGAAAATTATTCTGATTTTAATGACCCACATCAGGATGCTATAAATAAGACCAGGTGATATCCGCTGCACTGGGAAACCATCTCTGCCTCTACTGACACTCCCACTAGCCTCTGCAGTTCTATTCCTGCTTTACTCCTAATTTTTAACCTACTTGCCAAATCCCCCCCCCCTCTCTCTCGAATTTGTCTGTTCCTGAACAGAGATTCCTACTAGGCCATCCTTTTAGGGTGGAGCTCTTTGACTCTTCTACTTGCCTGAGGCACCACGATTGCCTGTGCAAATGAAAAGCAAAGTCGTGAATCGTCTTGGCCGTTGTATTGTCTTCTGCATTGAGGCTGGGAGATGGCTCAGGCTTTAACAATGCTTTGTGCTTTTCTAGAAGGACCTAGCTCTGGTTCCAAGCATTTATCTGAGGTCCGGGTGACTCAAAACTGCCTGGAACTCCAGTTCCAGATCAGACACCCTCTTCTGGCCTCTGCTAGCACCTACACACAGATGGTGTATATAAATTCACACAAGCATACACACAAACACATAAATAAATTTAAATGTTATTCTACATCTAAATAGGAATTTTTTGTTTGTTTTGTTTTTCAAGACAGGGTTTCTCTGTGCAGCCCTGGCTGTCTTGGAACTAATTTTGTAGACCAGGCTAGCCTCGAACTCACAGAGATATGCCTGCCCCTGCCTCCCAAGTACTGGATTAAAGGTATATGCCATCTATAAAGGAATTTTGAGAACCATCTTCTGCATTAGAATTTATCTGAAGCCGGGCGGTGGTGGCGCATGCCTTTAATCCCAGCTCTCGGGAGGCAGAGGCAGGCGGATCTCTGTGAGTTCGAGGCCAGCCTGGTCTACAAGAGCTAGTTCCAGGACAGGCTCTAAAAAAGCTGCAGAGAGACCCTGTCTCGAAAAACCAAAAAAAGAAAAAAAAAAGAATTTATCTGATAATCTAAGCATAATGGTGTGTTCCTTTAATTCTTTAATAGGAGGCATAGGTGAGCAGATTTCTCTAAGTTTGAGGCCAGTCTGGTCTATATAGTGAGTTCCAGGACATCCAGAATTGCAGAGTGAGATTATGTCCTGGAAATAAAAGAATAAAAGAACTCTAAAGGCTTCATTCTTTAAGTTATATACTCACATAATTAAGATTGGAATTGTGATACCTTTACCATTAAAAGAAAATTTTAATACCACATTGTAGAACTAAAAAACAATTGGGAAGTGTTGACTAAATTCTTTTATGTGAAAATGAAAACTATTGTTCTGAGCCATACTTCAGGTATGTGCCTTCTTCCACAATGAACTAAAGCACATGTCGAGTGTAGAAATCCTTTACACTGCTCTCCTATACCTTCCTCAGCACAACGCAGAATGTATGTGCAGGGCAAAAGGAAATAATTACTTATTCAATATCTGAACTGAATAAGTGAGAGACATAAAGTCAAGAAAACTACACAAATATAGCATTTATTTAAAGATATTGTCTTAACACTAATGACAGCTTATGCTGGAAAGGATGTAGAGTAAGGGGAGCACTCCTGTATTTCTGGTGGGAATGCAAACTTTTATAACTGCTTTAGAAATCAGTATGACAATTACTCAGAAAACTGAGAATCAATCTACCTCAAGATTCAGCAATAATAACTTTTTGGTGTATCCCAAAGGATGCATACTCATACTACAAGGATATTTGCTCAACTGTTTGTAATAGCACTATTTATAATAGCCATAACTTAGAAACAATCTAGATGACCCTCAATCAAAGAATGGACAAAGAAAATGTGGTACATTCACACAATGGAGTGCTACTCAGTGGTAAAATCAATGATATCTTGAAATTTGTGGGCAAATGGGTGAAACTAGAGAAAAACATCCTGAGTGAGGTAACCCAGATCCAGAAAGACAAACATCATAATACTCTCTCATAAGTGGACATTAGACAAAAAGCAAAGGATAACCAGCCTATAGTTCACAACTCCAGAAAAGCCAGGGAACAAGGAGGACCCTAAGAGTCACATACATGGATTTCCCTGGGAAGGAGAAATAGACAAGATCTCCTGAGTAAACTGGGAGTATTGAGGGGGGGAGAAAAGGAGAGAGGAGGAAAATGTGAGACATTGGGAAGACTGAGTTGAAGGACAATAAAAGAGGAAGAGCAAGGAAAAGAGATATCTTGATAGAGGGAGACATTATGGAGTTAGCAAGAAACCTGTCGCTAGGCAAATTCCCAGGAATCTACAAAAATGACCCTAGTTAGGAATCTAAGCAGTAGTGGAGAAGGTGCCTTAACTGTGCATCCACTGTAATCAGATTGATGACTACCTTAATTGTCACCAAAGAACCTTCATCCAGTAACTGATGGAAGCCAATGCAGAAATCCACAGCTAAGCACTGGGCTGAGCTCCTGGAGTCCAATAGTTGAGAGGGAGGAGTGATAATATAAGCAAAAGGCTCAAGACCATGATCTGAATACTCTCAGAAACAGCTGACCCTAGCTAGTGGGAGCTCACTGACTCTGGACTGACAAATGGGGAACCAGCATAAGACCAACAGGTGTGTGGCTTGCACAGTTTGTAGGGCTATTAGCAGTGGAACCAGTGTTTATATTTAGTGCATGAACTGGCGCTCTTTGGAGACCATTCCCTATTAAGGGATACCTTGCTCGGCCTAGATACAGGGAGGAGGGTCTTGATTCTGCCTCAAGAGTTGTGACAGACTTTATTGGCTCCCCATGGGAGTCTTCACCCTCTCTGAGGAGTGGATGGAGTAGGGTGAAAGGAAGGTAGGGGGAGTAGAAAGAGGGGAGGGAGTGAGAGGAAACTGAGGTTGGTATGTAAAATAAAAAAGATTGTTTTAAAAAATAAAATTTAAAAAAAAATTTTGTTTGAGGCGATGGTTGTAGCTCACTTGGCACAATGTTTGCTTAACATGTATTTAATCCCTAGCAAAATAACAAGGAAATATATTGTTTTAAAACATGATACAGTGAGATGATACTATTGGTACATACTAATTCAAGGCCAGGGTTTCATTGAGATTGGAACGGAAGATAAAATGTACAGAAAGGACACCAGAAAACTGGTATTCTTAACATGCGTGCTTGTGGGGATGCACAGGACCAGGATTCCCTAAGCCTTACATGTGTTTTACTAATGAAACTGTTTGGAGAAGCTATAATATTCTTATACAAAGTGCAAAGTAGTGTGTACAGCTAGAGGAATTATCACAAAGTAAGTCAGTCTTTGAACACAGCAGTTTGGTACAGATATACAATTAATTAAGTGTATAGTTAATTCGAAGCTTCCTTGTGCCCTGTAGGCCCAAGCTCCATGCTCTGTGAACTTCCTGGTAGCAGAATCTTTTGCACCGCATTGTTTGTGTGAGTCCATCTTATTGTTACATCTAGGATTTGTTTATCCTCGTTCCTCAGTAGTCAGTAGGAAGGAGATTGCAGATGCATATCCACCGTACTGTTAAAGAGCACGCATATTCTTCCCTCAATCTGGCATCTGTAAATACGGCTGCAATGGATACTCCTGTTCATGCTTAGGTGCATACTTTCAAAGGAATATGATGGTGGCGTTGCTGGTCTAGAGAGCAAACACATGATCAGTTTTTGTAGAATTTGGGAATGCTTTTCTGAAGTTGTTCTACTGAAGCAGCTCTTAGAGGTCCAAATTAGGGGTCGAATCATGCTCATCTCTCTAATACTTAGTAATACCAACATTTTCATTCCATCCACTCTAGGAAGAATCTTAATTTTGTGAATATTTAGCAAAGCACTTTGTGAAAATATACAGGATACTTTAAAGGTAATTGTTACCCATATTCAGACTAAGCAGATTGTAGTTTTATTATACATATATATGTAACAGATGTACATATGCAACAACAATTTAGTGAAAAGAAGCCCTGAATTGAACTAGAACAAAGGGAGATGGTACGTGGGAGAGTTTTGAGGGAGAAAAAGGAAAGGAGAAATTATGCAATTATATGATATCAAAAAATTAAAAATAATTATTAAAAAAATATTACCAACAATTAAGAGTTTGCTTTGAACTGAATGTATTCTGTGAAGAAAACTAAATCTTTTACTATATAATATCATGCTCTATAGAAGATTAATGAACAAATACATAAAAGATAGATTATAGATGATAAAAACATAGGTAGATACATACATACAACATATATAACATATATGTATATATGTATATATATATGTATATGTATATATGTATATATATGTATAACATATACATATATAACATATATACATTCATAGAAGAAGAATATAAACAGATGATAAAAAGGAGGATACAGATATAAAAAGATGGAAAATAGATAATAAATGATAGGTAGGTAGATAAATAGATGATAATTAGATGATAGATACTGGCATAAACATAGACATTATAGCCATCAGAAGAGCAGATAACTTTAACAGTTAAAAGGTGTGTCTCCCAATACAAATGAACTGATTTGGCTCTTAGAACTCCCACTGACAAACTGAGTGACCTTTGCTTCCCCATATATACAATTTCCAGTAACAACGTTATTGTACCCCATAAAGTTTCCTGGAGATAAAATAAGCTCATACACATAAACAGTAAGCAATGTAATAAGCAATAGACAAATACTAGTTGTTCTTGGTCTTATATCAAATCCTATGTGAGATCATTTACATATATACACAGGGTACCTACCACTGCCTAAACTTGTAAGAATCAAGCCCTTTTATCCTTTTTCTTCTTCTTTGTCCAGTTACTTGTCTGAGAAAAACAGCCCGTGTTTAAAAAATTAAGATAAGATAGCAACGTCTAGAATAAACAAAGAACTCAAAAACTAAATAGTAAGAAGTCAACCCAATCAATAAATGAGCAATGAAAGGAACAGACGCTTCCCGAAAGATCGTACACAAATGGCCAAGCAAACACATGAAAAGCATCTTCAATGCCTCCAGCCATCCAAGAAATTAAAACGACATTATGATCCCATCTCACCTTAATCAGAATGGCAATCACTGAGAAAATCAAGAAAAGCTTGTTAGTGAATAAGCAAAGAGAAGGGGGAACCTTTGCACACTGCAGCTGACAACCTAAATTAGCCCAGCCACTAGGGTTCTCAGAAAACAGTAAACAGATCTGCTTTATGGCACAGTTGTACCTCTCCTGGGCATTTACCTTGAAGACTCCACATCAGCCTACAAGAAAGACCCCCCACACATATGCTTATTACATCACTACTCATAGAAGCCAAGTCAAGGAATCAGCCTAGGACTCCAACACCAGAGGAATGGATAAAGAAAATGTGCCATATACACACAATGGAAGTTTTCAGTCATAACGAAGAATCAGCATATTGTTTGTGGAAAGACAGATGTAATGAGATTATCATATTCAATGAGTTCCATCAGCTTTAGTATGGTAAATATCCCACATTTTCTCTCATTTGTGGTTTCTAGATTTCATAGAGATATATGACAGGGAAGTAGAGCTGAAGCCGTCAATGAAATAGGGAAGGTGAGAGAAAGGAGCACATAGGAAGGCAAGGGAGGGGATAGAGCTACAATACATTATATACTGCTATGACAACATCCTTATGAAACACAGCATCATATGCAGTGAGTATACATTAATGTTTACCAACAGTAGTAAAGACCTATAAGCACAGTTGGTCAAAGATTCCACCAGATTCGTTAGGTTCATAACAACGTTATAAAATTGTAAACTCATTAGAATCAATTTGCCCAGGCTCCTGAACTTCAAATAAAGAAAATGAAATCTAGATACATTAAATGCCTGGTGAGAGACTGTGTAGATAATTATCAATATATATAAAGCCCAGGGACCCCCCCCCAGTAAGAAGTTCAGTTATTTGTCCAATAATCTTCTGTGTCCATAGCATTATTAGAGGGTCCCAAAATTCAGAGTCCCTAGGTCAGGGACACAAGAATGACAGATTCTCCAAACTCTTCAGAAAGAAAATGTAAAAACAATATTAATTAAAATGTATATAAATTGAATTACCAAAATGCAATCTTACCTGTCAGGAAAGAACAGGTAAGATTTTTGTGTGCAATAAAGTAAGTTTATGGGGCTGAAGAGATGACTAAGTGGTTAAAGAACTTGCTATTCCTATAGAGAACCAAGGTTTGGTTCCCAAATGCCACATCTATCAAATGGCTCCCAACCACGTGTACTCTAGTTCCAGGAGATCCACTGCCCTCTTCTGGCTTCTGAGGGTTCTTTCATTCACATGGTGAGCACACAGAGAAACAGGCACACACTCATAGATATAAATTGAAAACTTAAAAATCTTAAAGGTTACAGTATCTTTTCCAGTTAGTAAGATGCTGTGATTATCACATTACTTTCAGAAATGCAAGCTCCATATTTTCCAAGGAATAAACTCAATTCTGCAAAAAAAAAAAAAATGCTACAAAAGAAATATAAAAAACCTTTCAGAAATGCAAGCTTCATATTTTCTAAGGGATAAACTCAATTCTGCAAAAAAAAAATATAGTGCACTTTTCCAAATGTTGTTGTAGTTATTTATATTTACTATTAGTGGGACCTCAAGTGAAATTAATCAAGTGTAACAGATTAAAAGTAAAGATCACTGATTTTTCTTCCTTTGACATTGATAGACAATTCTTATATTTTAAACTGCTTTTCTAGAATGCATCTGTCTTATAGAGTGAAATTAAATTGACAAACATGAAAGTGAAATACAGCAAAGGTATCCATATAATTATAATTCTTTTGGTATCAACTAGATTGTAAATCAATTAATAAGAACAGGTTTTATTGGACAAGTTTGCCTATACTGAAGCATGAGTCATAAATAAGTATAGCAGCACCACCCTGGGCAACACAGATTTTAATATTGAGATGAAGAAATTTCAGGGGTTTGTTCCCAGCATCCATGTCCTAGTAAGACACCCTCCATCTTTTCTCCCCAGAGCTGTCACCGTCTTGTTCAACCCACCCCTCTGTGGAACTGAGAACAACAGCCTCTTTCCATCCCAGACAGTAGTAAAGATTCAGGTTTCTCAGAAGTACTAATGAGACAAGGGTGTGGTACGTGGGAAGCATTTTGTTTGCTATAAGATGGGCCAGATGGACTACAAAGCTGCTCCTCTACTACCGAGTCTTATTTTCCTTTAACATTCTTATGACAGCACTTGTCAAACGTTTTTAAAGATTAACCGAGTTATACTTACCTGAGCCCTTACTGCCTAAACTCCGAGCTGCTTTTAAGTACTCTGAGAATTGTTGTATTATATAACTATCCACTTATGCACCGTTAATTGACCTTAGTTTGTGTGGGGGGTGCACCTGCATGTAGGCATACACATGGACAGGTAGGTGTATGCAGGCAGAGGCCAGAGGGCAGTATCCGGTGCTGCTCTTCCGGAACTGTTCACCTTGTTTATGGAGACAGGGTCTCCCACTGGTCTGGAGATTGACTGTTAGGCTAGGCTGCCTGGCCATCGAGCACATATGCACACGTGTGTACCTGTATGAAGGCCAGAAGTGGACATCGGACATCCTCCTCAACTGCTCTCCGCTCTATGTTTTTCTGAAATACAGTCTCTTGTTGAACCTAGAGCCCACTGATTGAGCACGGCAGCTGTTTAATGAGCTCCAGCAATCCTCCTGCCTCTACCTAGTCAGTGCTGGGATTGTAGTCCCATCCTCCTCTCACCTAGCCTTTTTGTGTGTGTGTGTGTGTGTGTGTGTGTGTGTGTGTGTGTGTATTCTGGGCATTCAAACTCAGATCTTCAGGCTGGCACACCAAGCACCTTACCAAATGAATCGTCTCCCAAACCCCTGTTTCTCCAGTTAAAAATGCAAGGTCTGTATGATAGGCTAACCTTAAGTGTACCTTTCGAGAAATCATAAGAAATGTACATAACTGTACAGCCCAAAGCATGATCTATCATCCCCGCATGCCTTCCTCCTGCAACTCCTCAGTTTCTAACCATTCTACCCAAAGGCAGACCCATTCCGACATTTGCATCACAGATGAACTGGCCTAGCACAGAGTTTCACGTGAGTGGATCCTGCCACTCAGCATGCTGCTTTACATATGAGGTACATTCCTGCACATCACGGGACAGTATTCCATTGGGGTTATGTAATTCTGTTTACCAATTATTTCTTTTTGTATTATATTTATTTTTTATAATTTCAAGTTCTTTTAGCATAGAAGTTCTTTTCCCTTTCATTAAACATGGATTCTTTTCTCATACAATATATCCTGATTACAGCTTCCCCTCCCTCTATTCCTCCCAGTTCCTCCCCACATCCTTCCTCATCTGGATTCACTCTCTTTCTGTCTCTCATTAGAAAAGAACATGTTTCTAAGAGATAATAGCAAAATACAATAAGATAAAACAAAAACCATCATATCGAAGTTGGATAAGCGAAGCCAACAGAAAGATAAAAAAGCCCCAAAGAGAAGGCGCAAGAATCAGAGATCCACTTGTTCACAGCCAGGAAACTCATACAAGTACTAAACTGAAAGCTATAGCGTAAGGGCAGCGGACCTGGTGCAGGCCCATGTTTGCCCTGCTTCAGTCTTGAGTTTGTATGATCATTGCTCAGTTGTTTTAGAGGACCTTGTTCTCCTGGTGTCCTCCATTCCCTGTCTCCCCCACTCCCCCTGCTTCCACTTCCATGGGGTTCCCTGAGCTCTGAGGGGAGGGATTTAATGGAGACATTTTCTTTAGAACTGTGTGTTCCAAAGTCTCTCTCTCTCTCTCTCTCTCTCTCTCTCTCTCTCTCTCTCTCTCTCTCTCTCTCTCTCTCTCTCTCTCTCTCTCTCTCTCTCTCTGTGTGTGTGTGTATGTATGTATGTGTGTGTGTATGTGTGCAATGTCTGGCTGTGGATCTTTGTTCTCATCTACTGCAGGAGGAAGTCTCTCTGATGATATCTAAATAAGGCACTGATCTGTGAGTATAACATATTCTCTTTAGGAGTCATTTAGTGATACTTTTTTAAAGAACAGTAGTACTTTATTTTATCCTAAGTCTCTGAGCTATCTAGTCTCTGGTTCTTGGTTGACCAAGCAGTGTAAGGTATGGGTTCCATCTCATAGATGGGGCCTTAAGTCAAATCAGACATCAGTTGGTTATTCCCACAAGGTTTGTGTCTCCATTATCCTAGCTTTGGGGTGTTTACATTCCTCTTTTGGTAGCCTGCAAGAGAACCCTTCTATGTCACAGGTGTAGAACACGGGGAAGGTTCTACATAGGTACCAGCTTGGCCTTTCCACGGTTACTGAGTTGTGTGGATGTTGTTTTTAGCAATGGAACTTGCTGTGAGTTTGTGAAGACAAACCTGTGGTCTTGAAAACAACCCTGGTTGCTTGATGATTTTCATAGTACCCTCTTGGCCAATAACTCAATCGGATGAAACCCAATCCCTGTACTGGAAGCTTCATTTGGTGAAAAGAGATGGCCAGTAGGGGTTCCATCTCCCTCACTATTTGCAGACTTCATTAGGATTGCTTTCACGTGTTATAGGAAGTTTCCACCGTGGTAGGGTTCCATAATGCCCCTCAATACCCTTCATATCTAACTGTCTCTCCCCTTATTCCCTCCCTCAGTCCCATTTCCCCTCCCTATTCCCACCTTATTCTCATGTTCCTGTCCCCACCTGCCCCCAGACCAGCCATAAAATCTGTTCTATTTTCCTCTCCCAGGGAGATCCATGTGTCCCACCTAGTCCTTTCCTCTATGTCTAACCTCTCTGGTTCTACGGATTGTAGCTTGGTTATCATTTATTTAACAGTTAATATTCAGATATAAGCAAATGCATACCGTGTTTATGTTTCTGGGTCTGAGTAACCTCACTCAGGATGATTTTTTTTAATGGTTCCATCCATTTGCCTGAAAAACTCATGGTATCATTTTGTAATAGCTGAGTAATACTCTGTTGTGTAAATATACCACATTTTCTTTATGCATTCTTCAGTTGAGAGACATCTAGGTTGTCTCCAGTTCCTGGTTATTACGAATAGAGCAGCAATGAGTGGGTCCTAACAGCCCTAAGCTAACCTTTAACAGTCCCATATTAGTCTTTTTGGGGGGCAAAGCTTTAATTTCCTATGAGTATACATATGTTAACTTTCCTTTACAAAAAAGAGGTCCGGACATCTTCAGAAAACTTTCTAAGGGCTGAAATCATTTTGTACCGTTACCTACAAGTGTGGTTGGTCTAGATGGCCCATGCCTTTGCCACTTTGCTATTAACACACAGTCCTTTTTAATTTAAACTAGACAATAGCTTCTTTTAAATACACTGTACCACCTTTCCTAGAAAGCATCAAGAGACAGCTAAGTTGAAGTGAATTTCAGGTAAGGTTGTAAATCAAGATAGAGTGATATAACCACACGTGGCACTTTGGTAAACAGTTAAGGAGTAAAACGGTTGCTCCTGGGTCACCTAGACATGAGCTACTAAAAAGCTGAAAAGCCACATTGTGGGTCCTCTCTCAAATGCAGTTTCTTAAAGATTGGTTTCTCCTGATTCTCTGTATCTCTAACACGCTGTTGAACTGATTTCAGAAACTATATCTGCGTTACAGATGTGTTTCATGACGAGAAGCAGTCGCTGTAATCTGATCTCCAGTGCCCGGCGTGGTGCCTGGAGGGCAGGAAGTGGCGGGTAAGTGTATTATCTTTATAGTTAGCCGTGATTATCTGTCAGATCACCCTGACCGTTTCTTCGCTAGACCTTTCTTTCTGTGGAAAAATAGTGAGCGCTCGTCAGGTTGCTTTGAAGTTTAAGAAATACATATGCAGTATCTTACAGGATTTCAGGTACACAGTACATGCCACCAATAACATTTTTAAATGACTTTTCCTGCATGTAAGTATCACTGTGAGACATAACTTGGTTTAACTTCTTGTGTCTTCTTTCCCTCTCTTTACTTATAGAATCGGATCCAATCTTGTGGCTTCAATTCCTGCCGCTGTCTGGCACCGCCTATGAATTCTATATTCCCCAAGGATTACTGCACATTCACATTCCATCATAAAGCTCACCATGTCTTCAAACTCAGTGTGTCTGAAATCAAATGCTCCTATTTCATTCCTGCTGGAACTCCCACGTAGCCAAGCAGTTTGTGGAACATGTCTCTGTTTTACTTTCCTTCCCTCCTCTATTCTAAATCCAGTCTTCTCATTCCGATCACTACTCACCTACAGAATGCATTGTGGGGACGGCATCCCAATGAGGTGCTTTGGATCTACTCTCTCCCCATGTTTATTTCATCTGTTTGTTACTAATCTCACGAAGGCATTTTCCCAAGCTTTCAGAATCTTCTCGTGACTTTCCATGGCTTGTCGTAAATGCAGAACAGCTAATCTAATGCTGAGAACACCCTAGCCAGAGCCCTGCTCAAGGCATGCGCTCTCATTTCTGTTGCCTTAATACTTACTCGCTTGTGGAAGACATCAGCAACGATTGTCCACAGATGACCTGTGACATTGGAACCGCTTACGCCAGCCCTTAGGTATGAGTGTATCATTTTTCATCTGAAGTCCAAATTCTGTCTCATCCAAGTTCAAGATAAATGCCACAAATCATTCATGTCTCATTAACTGACCAACCTCATTTTTCACTTACCTGCGCATTGCTATATTTATATGTAAATTATCACACTTCTGCGTTCACACATTGTATACTAGATTTTATGCAACTTCCTAAGTGATGACTTTGGCCAACGCAATGAACCTGGATGTTGCAGAATTAAACAGACCAAGGTTCTCATTTAGCTCCACTATTTACAAATAATTAATCTCAAAGAAAGGCATTAACCCCAGGCAAATTATCTGCAAAAGCTGGGATAAAACTGATCACATTTATTATTTTAAAGATTAATTATGCATATAAATTCTGCACTGCCCAGCTGACAGGTATTTTTCAGCCTTTATTTGTACCGGCAAGTTTCCCAAGCTAATCTCATCGGGATTTTTCAAAATAAGTTTAATGCCATTTAGCATCTGAAGGAGAGGCTCAAGTCAATCTGCAGTTTTAGAGCGACCACAGCCCCGTCACTCATGTTTATGGTCTTAGCTGCACTATGGCATGCACATAGCAGAAGCCTAATGAACTAAAACACTGAGAAAATACTCCATGTTTTTCAAAAGCAACTTAGTGAATTTGGAGCAAATACAGATTAACAAAGTAACTACAGGAGCGAGTCAATCTTAATTAATATTTCATGTTATAATTTTGTGATTGCAATAAAAGCCACAGGTACATAGAAAAAGTGAAGGGACTGAACACATGGAAGTGGTCTTGATAATGAGGAAGGAAATAAAAAATAGTATCCTGGTTGGACAAAGACAAGTCAATATATCTTAGGTAAAATAATCCCAAACTCCTAGAAGGCAGTAATGACACAAAAGACCTGGAGGAAGGGACAGACAGCAGATGATCTATGGGCTTGTGCTACGATACAGAAATAGGAGGATGAAAGCAAAAACTAATGCAATTTTGCTGTAAGCTCAAAGGGATCATGATCCTGAGCCAAATTTTACCTCCAAAGCAGTGGTCAGTTCTGGATATCGTCGTGTGTAATAGTTATAAAACACTGGAGGCACTTCTGAGGAATGCAATAAAAGGGAGGCCAAGAATAGTAGGATGTGGGCTGAATCCGTACATTGCCTCTATGTGCAAATGGACTGGAAAATTCAGTCTCAACCATTTATTTCCATTAGCACAGCAGAAGAGAACAGATCGGCTCGAAGAATCAAACCGTTTTTGCAAGCGTCCACATTTGTGCACACGAACTTACTACAGCTTACTGAAAAAAAAAATCAGTATATAGTATCTCTTAAGAGTTTAAAAGCTAAAGATATGAGGCGTTTTCCAGTTTTATCTAGATATGAGGCCAGGATACCAGTGTAAGTGTTAGGTCTAATGAAAAATTTTACCTGCTCTGAGGTGCATCAAAAATTGATACAAGAAGAGGAAGATTTGTTCCTAAAGAAACAGTGTGGTAATCTAATATTTTCAGAGATAGAATTCTCTAGCCATTTGCCTGCATTTGCCTAGCTCTGTTATGCATATAGCTTTGTAGCCCTTGGACGAATTATTCAGTAGACTCCAGTATAGGCAAACAGAGTTAATAAACACACTCACCATCCAGGGAGGGCAATAACCACTGAAGAAACTAATAGAATAAACTTAAGACTAGCCAGTATAAAATTAGTATTCATCCTTAGTTACTAGATAGGATTTTCAAAATAGGCTTAAAATCCAACGGTAATGATGCTTACTATTAGAGGAATACATGTAAAGTTTATAGGCAAAACTTATACTCATTCTGGGTTCAAGTTGAAGTTACAGAGTTATTTGATGTGTGATCTATAAGATAACCCCTGATAGAGTTTGACTATGAAACATGCCTCCAAAGCTTCTTGTATAGAAGGGATGGTCCCCAGATGTTGGATCACGAGACCTATGACTTGATGAGTAGATTAATCCTTTTGATGGACTTGCCATGGTGGAAAATGGGAAGTGGGATATAGTCAGGGGAGGGAAGAGGATGGGGTACACCCTGAAAAGAGGTGCCTTGTTCTAGCTCCCTCCCTTTCCCCTCTCTTCTTTCTGCCACACCTTCACGCCACGCTGTTCTGTAGCAGCATGGCCCAGACAAAGCAGCCGCAGCCGTAGACGGAAACCTCCAAGGTCATGAGACGAAACGACTCTATCCTTAACTAAGACCATTTCCACCCAGCGCTTTTCACATGTGTGAGAAGTCTGGCTATTGTGCTTTTGTTCTCTATACTGTATGTGACAATGTTCCTCTGTCAGATAATTTTGTGATAATCAAGTTAATAGGCAAGAGAATAAATGCATATTTTACTGTTGCTGTCGTCACAGACACACACCAGAGCCCACGGGGCTTATCATATATTCAGTAAATGTTAATATTAGATTAATTTAATTTAAAAAGACATTTTCAAGTAATTATTCAAGATAATTATTAGTAACATAGAAGAAAGGACATTTCACATATCTAGCATAAAGCAGTCCTGTGGTTCTGATTTATTGGCTGGTTTTGTTTTGATTTTCCAGATAATAGCCTCTAATTTTCACTTTTGCACAGATGTAATTAAGTATTTGTATATAGATCAAAGCAAAGGGATTTGTCTCATTAAGAAAAGAAACACATTATGCAAAGTTATTAAATGTAAATTATACCCAGTGTATTATATATCAAGCTATCAGCCTTCAAGTTGCTGTTTATTTACACAGTGGGACCAATGGATTCCACCCTAATGCAAATTCAACTCATTCTCCCTTGGACCTCGCTTTTTTCCTTACGGTAGTAAGCATAGGAGGTTATGAATCACCAAGAGCAAAAAATAACTCTGAAGGCATCGGTTGAGTGCAAGCACTGTGTCAGACACGCATGGCACACTTCTCACACTTCCATGGCATTTTTATATTAACTCGTGTATTTAACCTTTGTAACAAGTCCATAAAGTAAAGCAGATGCCATTATTTCCCTTCTAAACCTGAAGAATCTTTACAGACAACACTGTCCTTCGTACTAAATCTGCGGTAGCCTTCTCATTAGAGTCAAGAATGAGAGAAGGATGTCTCCTTTGTTCGTTCTTGTGTAGCAATCTTCTGAAATCCCCAGCTAATGAAGTATACGTGCCACAAAGGGGCAGGCAAAAAAATATTTTATTTGCATAGAGTGTTTACTGTTCAACATAGAAATCTCAAGAAAATTATCTTTAAAACCAAATGTGGAAACAAAGCTGGTGTGGCTGTTAGATTTGAGTTAGCCTTCCAAAACAAAACTGTCGTAGCAAACAAGTTCTCTGTAAAGGGAAGGGACAAAAGTACACGACAGCTCTCCAAAATCATCAGGAAGAACCTTCTCCCGGCTATCCATTGTGCCATGCATGGGGAATAGCCTCATGGCGCAGGGGGGCTTCTGGACCTAGCAATCTTAAGAAACTCTCTGCAGAAGGCCTGTGACATTTCCTGTCATTGGTTACAGTATAAATGGTAACAAAATGCTGAGATAAATCTCTGCTTTGGAAAGGAATGATTATACTGAAAAATTAAGAAGTCTTTTAAGGAAAGGGAGATGCCCCCTAGAGTTGTTCTAGCTTTATTTCTGTTGCTGTGATAAAATACTCGGATGACAAGAAACTCAAGTGAGACAGGATTTAATTTAGTTCGCGATTTCCAGTTACAGCTCATCGCTATGGAGAAAGTCACATCAGGAGCCGGAGGCTCTGGTCTCATCTTATCCACAGTCAAGAGCATTCTCATCTCCTGTACAAGTCAGGACCCAAAGCCAGGGAATGGTGCTTCCTGTCTTCAGGCTGGATCTTCCCACATCAATTAAGACGGTAAAGACAACCTCCACAGACACGCCACATGCCAGCTGACAAAACTTCCATCAACAGAGTACAGAGTGGCGGCTCTTCTCCCGACTGGAGCTGATGCTGCCCTGGAATCTGCTAATTCCCCCTCCCCATGGAAACACAGGAAATTTGCACCCCATCCTATTTTCTCTCATTCGGAACTCTACTTAAGTCTATACTGTCTGCTTGATGCCTCCTTTTCTACATCATTTGCCGTTATTTTAATTATGTCCACCCTCCAGCTTGACATGCCCCAGGTATTTATTCTCCCTCGATAGCCGCATCTGCTGCATACAGTTTCTAGTCTCTTGTGCTAAAGACTCTGAAAATTAGTCTTCACTTGTATCTCTTTCCCTGAAACCAACATGTTTTCATATAACTTCTTATTTAATAATGTACTTAGATGTTGTCCTCGCTTCATTTCTGTTACTGGGATAGAATAACCAGAAGAAATCAATTTATAGGAAAAGCGCTTTATTTCTGCTTAGGTTACAGTCTGTCATTGTGGGAAACTCAAGAGAGAAACTTCGAATAGCCAGTCACAACATATGCACCATCGGAAGCAGAGAGAATGGGTGCAGCCACGTTCATTTGTTTGAATGTGTTCAGCTGAGTTTTCCGCTCTTACACAGGTGAAGGCCCCCTGTCTAGGGAACCGAGCTGCCCACAATGAGCCAGATCTTCTTCACACGTCCTCTTCATTAAAAACAATCTCCCGAAGACCACCTATAGGCCAACCCAAAGTAAACACTCCTGACTGAGACTCTTCTCAAGGGATTTTGGACTGGGTCATAGTAACAGTTAAAGCTAATAATCCCAGGTATCCAAGAGTAGCTTCAAAGGCAACGAATCCCAAACAGAGGCCTTAACTTACAATACCTTGAGACTACAATACATAAAAATGTATGTGGTCAACAAAATTAGTACCTAGAAGGATATTTAAAGTCTAATGCAAACATTAATGAACTGTAAACAAGTGAAAAATTAATAACTAATATCTAAATTAAAAGGAGACAAACATTGTAAAACTGTTAATCTATGTAGAACAATTAGAAAAATAGGACTTGGCATGTAGTTCAATGTGAGAGTGGTTTTCTAGCAAGCATGAAGCCCTTGGTCCCATTCCTAGTACTGCAAAAGATAAGAAGAAAAAAAAGGAGACCATGGGGCTGGAGAGATGGCTCAGTGGTTAAGAGCATTGCCTGCTCTTCCAGTGGTCATGTGTTCAATTCCCAGCAACCACATGGTGGCTCACAACCATCTGTACTGAGATCTGGCGCCCTCTTCTGGCATGTGGGCATACATGGAGGTAGAATAGTGTATACACAATAAATAAATAAATAAATAAATCTTAAAAAAAAAAAAATAACTACTAGTTTCAAAAAAAAGACCATGAAATTAAAAGGAAGGATATTTAAAATAAAGGTTAATCAACCAATAATTTTTTATATTAAAATAGAAAATGATCCCAAAGGGGGCAAAATCCATAACCTCCTAGCTAGAGTAACCTCATGGCTAGAATACAGAGTGTCAGAAAGATACAGGAAAATTAAATCAAATCTGTAGAAACAGCAGGTCCGAGTCCCAAGTAGCCAAGGGCCCACCAAAGCCTATGTATGCAGCAAAGCTTAAGGCTGAAGCCAGGCTTTTATTTATTTCTCTAAGCTTTCCTGCTAACACATCTTCACAAAAGCAACTCCATCATGGTGCTGGATGAAGGAAAGAGAAAACCAGCGAGCATATTTTGCCCACCTCTGCATAACGATGAAAATCACACAATGCAAAGCCACTTTTCTTCTGGAAATCAATGTCTTCAAGGGTAGACCCAGAACTGAAACAAAAGAGACTTCTGAATATCAACGTCATCCTAAATCCCTTGGCCATCGCTGTGCCACGTCACTGAAAGAGCAGCAAGGGTGCTCTGTGCATTTCCTCAGCAATCCACCCGTGTCCCCTAGCACAGACCCTTCAAGCCTTTGAACCTGTTGTATAGCCCCCTAATTGGGGGTAGAATCCTACACATCTGGAGATGCCCTTCTACACTGATAGCAAGGTTGCTAGAGATGAGCCCACTGAGTTATGCAAGCTACGCCATTGCTGTCAACCCCGCCACCCATCATTTTGCCAGGAGCAAGAACTGAGACTCCGAAACATCTAATGAGATTGAGTCACATATGGTAGCATACACCTGTAGTATGAGCACCTTGGAGATGGAGACAGGAGGATGTGGGGTTCCATGAAACACTGACAAACATTGACAAGGGCACCCTGCTACACTGTCTCTTGACTTGGGCTTGGTCATGTGACTCACATTAACCAGCGGAATGCTTACAAATTTGATGTAAGCATCGAGCTGCAAATCCCCGGGACTCCTGTTTGCCTCCCTGTGGTCCTGAATAGGGCCTACATGAAGATGTTAGTCCTCAAAAGGAAGAGGCTATAAAAAAAGAAACAATAACTCAGCCCTCAGCCTGACTCCAAGTCCGACTGAGCCTAGCAAAGATTGGTTTCTTGGCAGTTGGCCTCATAAGCAAGGACTACATAAATAAAATAAAAACTGAGGAGTGTGTATATGTTTAAGTGCTAGAGATTGGGAGGGTGAGTGGGTTTTCATGTATAAGTGGGTGTACAAGTGGGCACAGATGCACACACATGTTTGTACATGTGCATACGGAAGTCAATGACAACCTTGGGTGTTGGGCATTGCTCCTCATCAGGAACTGTCAACTTTCTTGATTTTGTTTGTTTGTTTGTTTGTTTGTTTGTTTGTTTTGGAGACAGGATCTCCTCACTGAGACTCTCAAGACTGTTAGTTTCATGGAATTATTATAGCAGCATTTTACTAAGACATTACCTATCAGATATGCTTATTATGACAGCCACAACCACAAACTTTGCTTTAAAGAAGTCTAGATAGATAGATAGATAGATAGATAGATAGATAGATAGATAGATAGATAGATAGATGATAGATAGATAGATGATAGATAACTTACATAACACGCTTTAAGTCCCTGGGTTCATTTCCAGTGAAAAGAAGGAAGGAAGGGAAGGAGGAGGAAGGAGGGAAAGAGGGAGGGAGGGAAGAGAAGAAAAAGAAGGAAGAGAAGAGAGGGAATGGAAGAAGTGAGAGGAAAGAAGAGAAGAAAGAAAGGGAGAAGAAGTCATGTTTTGAAATCAGAGAATACTAACAAGAAAATGGAGCAGAGCAATCATATTGTAGTTTATTAGGAGAAAAACATAGGTCTCAACATACTATTGTTATATCTGCTTTGAAGATCATAAATCAGGCACACTCATCAGCCAGGAAGTGGCAAAAATGGGATTTCTGCTCAAGTTTTCTTACTGTGTGCCACCAGTAAGTAAGGGTGGTCTCAAACATTCTAATGAGCAGATGCACGAAGTTGTCTCTGCAGTGTATTGGATTGCCACGTCTCACTCTGATATAGATGGCTTTAGCAAGAACCTGTGGGCCACTTCAAGACCCTATGCCACTCATTTACATAAGCCTGCTTTCTCTTTGGAAACATCTAAAAGTGGAATAAAATGTATCTTAGTAATATTTTCTAAAAACGTTCTAGAGCCTAGATGAAGTGGAAGTTCCTCACCAAGAGCTCAAAACACTTACTCTCAAGACATGAACTAACAACAGTGTTTGCCTAATGGCAACTAAAGCTTTCCCATGGAGAAAAGTGTCTGTATTTAAAACATATGGTCTGCAATTGATTCAGACATGGCTGTCAATCTGGTCATTTTGGCATTATGTAAAACTCATGGTCTTCATATCTCTAGAGTCTTGTAGAGTTGTCTCATTCAGGTATTATCCAGAGATTACAAATTGCATGGATACTCATTCTCCAGTTCAAACATTTGGCAGTAATAATATCCCTTGAAGAGGTTCCCCTGTTTTTCATCCATGTAACATCTTTACTCATCAGAGAGTTGGAGAGTTCCTAAGTTTGGCCCTATCTAAGTATTGAGAGGAATACTGAAAGCATTCTGGACAAGAGTATCTCAGTTGTGACTGCCAAATGAAGCTTTCAGTGTACTAAAAGATCCCCCTTTCACTTCCTGTTCCATTATGGGACGATCCATGTACAGAGAAATAAACTTAGTATCTATCCATGAGGCCAAAAAGATGAAGCTGACAGCACAAACACTGTTGGGAGATTGTGGGTTTAAGAGCTGTCTACTGAGCTAGTGAGACTTCCACCTCCAAGTCTTCCTACCTTTGGCTTCCTGAGCACAAGAGTGGAGCTCTCACACTCACCGCCATGGGCTGCCACGGCCCTATGTCAGAGCAAATGCTCCAAGCCTCTTCTCTTGTAAGTTGCTCACTTCTTTCACTTGTTACATCAAGCTTTGTGCACAGATGCAGGACTCTTTCCAGGGTACTGTTGCTTTCTTACCAGCAAGCGAACCGTGGCCTTGTGTCTACACCATCGAACTAGCAAAAATGAGATGCTTTGTTCTTGGGACTGCTACATTTCCAGGTGCAAAGGGCTCTCCATATTTACAGGGAGCCCACACCATGACCCCCCTACGACATCAGCCAGTGTCTATCTAAAATTTTGTTTTTTTGACATTTAGATTTCTATTCTTAGAACACACCTAAAATTAAATTTTTGAAAAGCTTAAAATTCTCTGAAAATGTCTGGTGTAACAAAAGCAGAGCTCACACACACACACACAAAATTGACTTGAAAGTTAATCCTTATTTTAAGATTTTGTTCTATTCAAAAACATCAAACTGCAAAAAGAGTTATGACTTGGGGCTGAAATTTAATACTCACCCTACCCTTTCAAACACAACATCTAGTGCAAGGTGGTAGATGAGACGCCTGCTTAGCAAGAGATTCCTCTTTCACATTGTTCTCTGCTGTTGGGAGCTAAAGGGCTTCTTTTAAATTTGAAACAAGTAAGATAAAATAGTTGTTATTCTTATTTTGAAGGCCTTGAAGGGCAGCTCAAATGAAGCTTATCCATGGTAATAATGATTGATGAGTTTCATCTAATAATTTTTAAATAGATGCAAACAGCAGCGAAGCTCCTGCCTTGGGAAGGGCATTTGGAAGAGACACAAACAGTAACAATTAGCAGCCTTCCAGAGCAGGGATCTTCACTCTGGCATTGTATAAAGGAAGGAGGTTAATATTTTAATTTTTGGCTTCTGGGTGTTCATCTCCACTGTGTCAATTAAAAAAAAAATGTGAATGCTGTAGAAATTTAGTTAATTCATAAGAAATTCAAATTTCACTGCGTAAAATGGATGCTTGCTTAATTCCTTCTTCTCACTCTTGATTTTAAATTCTATGAGGTTAGGGACCTCGTCTCTGGTTCCTTTTTGTTGTGAACGTGGTCAGCATAATGCTTGGCTCTCAGTAAATGAAGACTGACTATGACTGAAAGAAGGAAGCCTTTTAACATTCAGAGGATTGACGTGAAAATCTCCAGCGGTGCGGGGCTGTTCTTGTTGCTGGATATGGGGCGAGGATAGAGAGACAGAAAAGATGCCTTTCCTCTGTGGAGAATATATTCTGATGGGGCAGACAATTTTCAAAACAAATAATAAGACTGATATGAAAACAAAATCCTAGCTGGAGAGGAGGATGGAGTATTAGTTGTTGGGGTGACAAGG
Organism: Arvicola amphibius; assembly: GCF_903992535.2. Lineage (NCBI taxonomy): Eukaryota > Metazoa > Chordata > Mammalia > Rodentia > Cricetidae > Arvicola > Arvicola amphibius. The sequence goes on along the minus strand of NC_052057.2, from coordinate 27,520,207 downwards.
AAGATGGATTATTAGTTGTTAGAGTGATGTGCAGGAGGAAATATTAGCTGATGGGGTGACAGGAAGCATCTTTGTTGGGATTTCCAAGAAAGGTAACTTTGATGAGAAGGTAACTGTCAAGGGAAAACCTGGAGAAAATGGCCTGCTCTCCCAAGTACAGTCATGGAGGAAACCTTCTAAACAGCGAGGGCAAAAAATACCAAGACTCTGAAGAGGCAGGAATCCTGAGAACATAACACAATGGTCACTATGACAAACTGCAAGCAATCAGAAGGAAGGAAGGAAAGATGATATCAGAGAGGTAAAGAGGAGGGGTCATCTGAGACCTGTTACTTAAAGCAGGGCTTCTGGCTTTCATTCTGAGATTACAGGAAGGTCCTGACAGTGAGGTGACATCATATGACTTATTTTTGAACAGGGTCACTCTGTGCTGTTAAGACATTAGGAGAGCCAGGGCAGAAGCGAAATAGAGATGGCTCAAATGTGACAAGCCCAGCGCAGCCCTGATACTGATTCACCTTAATGACTAAAGGGGAGCTATTAAGAACCTCGCAGGGAATGGTTTCACCCTTCTGACAGACATAAATGGAGGCCCTGGGTTGACACCTCCTTCATGGAGCCCCAGAGTCAGGCAGCTGAATTAAGAGAGTAACAGTCAACAGAGTCTTAAAAGAAGAGAAATGCCTTACATCTAAGGACTTATTCAAGCAAACTCTGGAGCTGCCCTGTTTACCATTCTTGCCCTGTGCCACCAGCTGTCACTCACTTAATGGCAAGGCATCAAAGGTTGTAAGGAAGCTGGGAATTCAGATCTTATCAAGATGTCTGTATCGAAATTTCACAGCACGGGCATCAAAGAGCAACCATTTACACCAGCATCTTCCAACAAAGCACAGGGGACTCTCTGTACTTACCCTGTATCTATTTTCTTGAGGAAAAGCTAAAAGCTTCACAAAACAGGACAAAACTCGTGACCTTAATTAAATTTCTCCTTAAAACACCATCATTAGACATCAGCCGAAGCTGTTTTATCCCCAGGAGAAGTAAGTGATTACACTTTCACTTCTGGGGAAACACAAACAAACAAACAAACAAACAAATAAAAACCCGACAGTTTGACAGAATGTGGTTCAAGTGGGCTCCACTTTGCAAACAACCAGCTGATTAGTAGTAACCTACCGGTCCCTCCATCCACTCACGAACTGGAAGTGTCCCAGTCCTGTGACCGCTGCCCTGAGAGGCTTTGCAGCGTTCACCCCCAGCAGATTATTGAGCATCTGTTTTGTGCGATTGTCAGTGCTAATTATCAGGGCGAAGTCAAATACACATCACTCTCTGGGGAGCTTGCTTTCCAGTACCTGTGGAGTTTAAGGAGGAGGAGGAGAGGCTGACGACGAATAGGAGGCCTGCCCATCACTCTAAACTGCCTCTATCAGTGATCTCCAGTGAGGGAAAACTGTCAACAAAGTAGAGCCTTGTTCCTGCCACACTCAGTGAAGAGTTGTCTCCTGGAAGACGGAAGACCAAGGGCTTGTGCTAGTACTTTGTAGGCAGTCCATGAAACAAAAATCTAAGACTATCAAGCTTTTCTCATTTTAAAAATATCTTCCAACAATTGTTATTTTTTTTAATTATTATTGTTGTCCCCACAGTGACTTCAGTTTTTCCAGATGCTCCATTGTCTGGGCCACCTACTTTTGAGAGAGTGCTCACGACTGTTGAGCAGCTGGACCTCATGGGAGCTCTTCACAGTTGGGGGAGAAGGTTCGTGGTTCTCTGGTATGGTTTTGTTCCCTTCTCTTCTGCTTGATAAAAACTAGAGGTCAGAGTTAACACTAGAGGCAAAAAGAGCACCACCCTCTATAAGGATCGTAAATGAATATGCCTCATTCTGTGTCTTCACTGCCTCAGCCAGACCAAACCAGATGCTCTGTTACTTATAGCCTGAAACAGTAGATCAAGTACAGCATGGAGCCGCCATGGCTCTGGGCAAATGCAGGGTTTACATGCAGTCCAGATTCCAAACAGAAAGAGATTCCTTCTGCAAAGGTTCCGTACCCCAATATTGGGCTTCTCCGCCGATGCAATAAATCAAATCAGGCCAAATTGATCAGTTCCGGTTTAATCTGAACAAAGCATTCCCAGGTGGTCCCAGGGGAAGAGGAGAAACCACTAAGGAGAACCACTTGGGAAAAATCTATGGGTCAGACCTTAAATACCCTCCAGGGGTAGAGCCATGGCTTGGCTTGGTGGGCTTTTTTTGGGTGGGTCTGGAGAGGGTAGCTCCAGGGGAGATCCCCAACATCCAAACTTATTTTTGCTTGTTTTTGTTTTATTTAAAAGGGTATTTTTTAGGGCTGGAGAGATGGCTCAGTGGTTAAGAGCACTGGCTGCTCTTCCAGAGGTTCTGAGTTCAATTCCCAGCAACCACATGGTGGCTCACAACCATTTGTAATGAGATCTGGTGCCCTCCTCTGGCATGTGGACATACATGGAGGCAGAATGTTGTATACATAATAAATAAATAGATCTTTTTTAAAGGTTTTTTTTTTTGTATTTTATATACCAACCACAGTTCCCCCTCCCTCCCCTCCTCCCGCTCTCAATTCTCCCCATCCAACTCTTCCCCCCTCCCCCATCTACTCCTCAGAAAGAAAAGGCCTCTCATGGGGAGTAAATAGTTTGGCATATCAAATTGAGGCACGACCAATTCCCTCCCTCCTGTATCCAGGCTCAGCAAGGCATCCCTCCATAGGGAATGGACTCCAAAAGGTCATTCATGCACTGGAGATAAATTCTGGTCACATTGCCAGTGGCCCCACAAACTGCCCATGCCACAGAACTGTCACCTGTTATGCCCAGAGCACAGAGTCCCTCCAAAACCAACCAGGAGACCAAGTCCCATGTGTAAAGGCAAAGAGCCTTTATTCTTACACAAGTTTGCAAACGTGGTCTCTCCATGTGTCCAATGCATTGGAGTGATTGGAGAGCCCCGAGCTCAGTTAAGGTTGGGTTTTTATAGTAGCAAAGGTGGGGATGAGGGGTTTCTCAGGTTTAAGACCCCTGATTGGCTGATGTGTGCCTAGGGGTGTCCTGGTGAAAAGCAATGGGTGCATGCTGGCAGGTGATCCTATCTACAATGGTTGAAACATTAGGAATTTCCTTTGGATGGTCTGTTCCTAGGTGGTGCCTGGTGGTCTTTATCAGAACCAGGTATTGCCTCAGGGTAAACTCCTAAGACTCGGGCCTCTATTGAGCTTGTCATGGCTGGGTCCTCTATCACCCACATTCAGAGGGCTTAGTTTGGTCCTATGCAGTTTCCCCAGTTGTTAGTACAGAGTCAGTGAGCTCCCACTAGCTCAGATGAGCTGTCTCTGTGGGTTTCCCCATCATGATCTTGACCCCTTTGCTCATATAATCTCTCCTTCCTCTCTTCGACTGGACTCCAGGAGCTCGGCCCAGTACTTAGCTATAGATCAGCTTCCATCAGTTACTGGATGAAGGTTGTATGGTGACAACTAAGGTGGTCATCAATCTGACTATAGGGGAAGACCGGTTTAGGCACCCTCTCCATTATTAACTTGAAGTCTTTGCTGGGGTCATCCTTGTGGATTCCTGGGAATTTCCCTAGCACCAGGTTTCTCCTTAGCCCCATAATGGCTCCCTCTATCAAGATATCTCTTTCTTGATTCTCCCTCTCTGTCCCTCCCTTAACTCAATCATCTTGTTCCTCATGTTCTCCCCCCCCCCAAACACACTTCCCTTTCATTCCTCCATCCTCCCTCCCAATTTACTCAAGAGACCTTATCTCTTTCCCTTTCTGGGGTCATCAGGGAAATTTAAACCAAACCAACTCTGAGATACCATTTTACACCTGTCAGAATGGCTAAGATCAAAAACACTGATGACAACTTATGCTGGAAAAGATGCCGAGTAAAGGAAACACTCCTCCACTGCTTGTGGGAATGCAAATTTGTACAGCCACTGTGGAAATCAATATGGTGGCTTCTCAGAAAACTGGAAATCAATCTACCTCAAGAACCAGTAATACTAGTCCTGGGCATGTACACAAAGGATGTTCAGTCATACTACAGGACATTTGTTTTACTATGTTCATAGCAGCATTATTCATAATAGCCAGAACCTAGAAACAACCTAGATGCTCCTCAACCCAAAGAATGGATAAAGAAAATGTGGTACATTTATACAATGGGCTATTGCTCAGTGGAAAAACCAATGACATCTTGAAATTTGCAGGCAAATGGATAGAACTAGAAAAAAATCCTGAGTGAGGTAACCCAGACCCAGTACATGGGATGTACTCGTTTATAGGTAGACATAAAGTAAAGGATAACCAGATTACAGTCCACAGCGCCTGAGAAGCTAGGTAACAAGGAGGACCCTAAGACAGACATGCATCCTGATCTTCTGGGGTTTATATGGACATCAGTCCAAGACTGGCTACTTTCTGTTGGCAAGAGACAGCATGGATAAGGGGAGTTGGGAGTCAGTAGGGGTCATGCTCAGTGAGAGGGGTGGGTGTAGAAGCATTTGGTTAGCTGCCATCCTGGAGACCTTAGGCATTTGTTCTTTGAGGAGACAGAGAATGCTAGGAAGAAAAAAATAATTACTAACAATGGTCCTATGAACAAGGCTAGCCTTGGGAAGAGTGATGACAGCCAGAAAGAATGAAATGAAGTTGTACCTTGCTGTATGGAAGAGACAAGGGTGAATGAGGTGAGTCACGAGAACAGATGTACCCTTCATTGAGACATCTTGGAATACGAGGTCCCAGTTGCTGAATAGGTGCTTGCTTGAGCCATGAAAGGTGGTACCAGCACTAAGGTCCGAGGAGCTTGGGGAGAGAGCATTCCAAATCAAGGGATGATATATTCTTCAGGAGTCCTGAGCCATCATCATATCTGCTGTTTCTCTGGAGGTGGGGAATGCCTCTATCCATACTGTAAAGACGTTAATAAGAGTTAAGAGATAACAGAGCCTTTACATGAGTGGGCATGTGGTTGAAGTCAACCTATCAGTAATCACTAAGTTGGTGTCCTCAGCTTGTGCACAGGGGCTGGCATATCTAGAGGACCCCTGTTGGTTGACCTTGGCACAAGGCAAGGAGTAAACCTGTAAAATGAGGTCTAGAAAATGGCATTAGTTTCCACCAGCCCAAATTTCTTGGTACAGTAGCAGAACTCTTTCCCCAGAAACCTGCAGGTATCTGTAAAACAACTGGAACATATGTGTGTGTGTGTGTGTGTGTGTGTGTATACATATGTATGTATGTATGTATGTATGTATGTATGTATGTATGTATGTATCTTGGTATCATAGCAAAAGGCAACGACTTTGGGTTAAGAGGTATGAACATTTTTGTTAGGGCATGATTTCAGTCTGATGAACTCACCTTTAAGTCTATACTTAGAAGACAACCAGAGGAAATTTACTCAACAGAAGAGGTTGAGTGAGTGAGGGAGGAGGGAGGGAGGCTGCAGAGAAAGGGAGGAACAGAGTTGAGCACATCTGCACCTATATTGGGTGACTCACAACTTCCTGTAATTCCAGGTCCACAAAATCCTCTTCTGGCCTCAGTGAACACCTACACACATGTGGCATTCACACACACACACACACACACACACACACAATTCACACAATCAAATCTTTTACAGGCTGAACTCAGGAGCATGCAGTCAGGAAACAACTTCCCTTTTCCAACACTGTAGCAAGGAGGCCACTTGTTTGTTCCTGGCTGCCCGGCTAGCTTAGACCCAAAATAACCACACAGAAACTGTATTAATTAAATCACTGCTTGGCCCATTAGCTCTAGCTTCTTATTGGCTAACTCTTACATATTGATTTAACCCATTTCTAATAATCTGTGTATCACTATGTGGCTGTGGTTTACTGGGTAAAGTTCCCAGTGTGTCTCTCCAGAGGTTCCATGGCTTCTCTCTGACTCCGCCTTCTTCCTCCCAGCATTCAGTTTAGTTCTTCCCCACCTACCTAAGTTCTGTCCTGCTCTGCTATAGGCTCAAAGCTATTTTTTAATTCACCAATGGTATTCACAGCATACAGAGGGGAGTCCCACATCACCACCACACTTCTGCTTCACTCCCCCAACCTTCCTCTACTGCTCTGAAGAGCACTGAATTTAAATTCTATAGATTCTGGATTCTTTTCATATTTTTTTAAAAAGTTAATTCGTAACTTCAGCCCCTCTTTAAACATGTGTCTTACCCAGGATTCTCAGTCTAGGTGTTCCAGAATCCATGCCATAATTTCACCTCAACCGCCGTTGTGCGAAGCTGCCCTGTACATCAAAGGCAGTTTAGCAGTATGTCTGGCTTTACTGGGTTGATCTCAGTATGACTTTCTCCAGTTTTGGCAACCAAATATACATATGTTGTCAAAATTTGCCTTGGGATACAAAATGGTCCTCATTTAAGAATTATTGGTCTAGAAACAGTATTTTTAATAGGGGTGATATTGCCCTCAAGAGGACAAAGGGCAGGTAGGAGTACAAAAATTTCTCAGCTCCCCCGGTGATGTGTGAACCCTCAAAGGGCCAAAGTATATAGCATACAATAAATCCATAGCACATAATTAAGAGAAAAAGGGAGAAGAATCAGGAACAGAGGTCAAACAGGTCTTTGGGAGAACAGAAATGATAAACGCAGGACAAGCGTTGCTTTTAGGGCAACAGTGGGATTCAATATTTGTTCCTTCTCGCTCCCTCCTTTGCTCAGCAAGTGTGGTAAGAACTAGAGGGGCAAAGTCTGCTTCCCACTGGTTATATTGTCCCCCTTACTGGTTAAAGTCTCCTGCTATGACCACTGTCTGAAGGCATGTCTCACTGCAGTGGTAACCTGGTGTCGCTCACAGGTCTTTATTCTGTACTGCTGGAGAAGGCCGCTTGTTGGTTCCCAGCTGCTTAGACCCAAAATAATCACACAAAAACTGTATTAATTAAATCACTGCTTGGCCCATTAGCTCTAGCTTCTCATTGGCTAACTCTTACATATTAATTTAACCCATTTTCTTTAATCTGTGTATCACCACAAATTTGTGGCCTACCAGCAAAATTTCAGCACATCTGTCTCCTGTGGTTCCATGGCTTATCTTTTATTCTGCCCTTCTTTCTCACAAAATTGAGTTTAGTTTTCCCCACCTAAATTCTGCCCTGCTATAGGCCCAAAGCAGTCCTTTATTAACCAATGGTAATCACAGCATACAGAGGGAAATCCCACATCGCTGTGCCTCTCTGAAGTGGATGAAATAACCTCTAAGTACCCTTCATAGGCTAATCAAACTACATCTCCTTCCACAAGCCCACCGTCCCTAGAGATTTTTCTTGAATGCTGTTGTTTAGGGATGGCTTTGCTGTGACTGCTTATTTCCAATCCAGGGACTGAAAAGTATTCCATGAAATGATTTCACTCTGCCCAGTCGTTGTCTGTATAATGTCTGTGCCCTGAAGCTTTGTGAAGGGGTCTGAGTTTAAAGGTGATTGATTAATCAGTCTGGTAGAAGAACCAAAGAGTCAAGCTGTGTGCAGTTACTACTATCTGCTTTTAGCCAGGTTTATGTGAGACCAGACAGACTTGAGAGTTTGGTCATAGAAGCCAGTGCTAAGTGGTGACAGAGAAGGAAAATAATCTGAAGAGATCTTTTATCATTCTGAAGAGATTAAGTAGAAGCTAATCTGGGATTAGAGAGACGGCTCAGCAATCAAGAGTGTGTAAGACCAGAGTTCAGGCCCTAGCACCCACAGCAGGAGGCTCACAACTGCCTCTAACTACAGCTCCAAAGGGATCTGATGCCTCTGACCTCTGCAAGCACCTATAGTCAAGTGCACATACATACACCTAGACATATATGCATACACATAATTAAAAAGAAAAAAAAGAAAATTAAAGAAAGAAAGCAGGCTTGGTAGTACATGCCTCTAATCCCAAAATTTGCTCAGGATGCAGAGGCTCTGTGAGTTTGAAGCTAGCCTTATCTACATAGCACAGTGGTTTTCAACCTTCCTAATGTCGTGACTCTTTAATTCAGTTCTTCATGGTGTGGTGATCTCCAGCCCTAAAATTGTTTTTTATTGATTATTCATAACTGTAATTTTGCTGCTGTTATGAATCATAACAGTAAATATCTGTTTTTTCCCAATGGTCTTAGGTGACCCTTATGAAAGGGTCCTTTGACTGTTCCCTCAAAGGAGTCATGACCGACAGGTTACATACCATTGACATAGAGAGAGTTCCAGAACTGCCAGGGCTGCATTGTAAAATCCTGTCTCAAATAAGAAGGAGAAGGAGAAAAAGAGGAAGAGAAAGAGAGAGGGAGAAAGAAAGAAAGAAAGAAAGAAAGAAAGAAGAAAGAAAGAAAGAAAGAAAGAAAGAAAGGAAGGAAGGAAGGAAGGAAGGAAAGAAAGAAAGAAATAAAGAAAAGGAGCTATGTAGACCAAGACCATAGGAAAGAAAGACACCTTGAGTAAACCTGTGTAAATATCCAGAGTCCATATGTTGCCATGTCAAGAGCATGGAAAAGTAAACCTATTAGAAAGGCTTTTCCTTGAGAAGAAAGAACCTGTGGGTACCCTGCCTAAACACAGTGGCCTAGGAACTTGTTTCCCTGGGACTCACGTCACCAGTTCAGCTACCTAGGCACTCAGAAGCTGTAGTTCCTGGAGGCTCAGCTGCTACTCAAGCCTGTCACAGACTTTGGCGTTGAATGTGTCAAGCTGGTTTTGTGGACATATGGAATGTAACAGATGCTTCCAGCGAGATTTGGGACACAAGCGTGAGAGGCCAGGCTGAACGTGGCAGGGATGGAATTCTAATGGCTGCTCTCTAACAGTATGATGTACAGAGCTGGGAGAATAAAGAAAAAGTAGCAGTGGAGACTCCAGGATATTGGAGATGCTGGAAACCTAGGCTGTCTGCCAAGAACCTCTGCAGGTAGGAAGCAGAAATGGCCCAAGAGAAAGGCCCTGTGAGTGACAAATGGCAGCAATACAGGAGCAAGGCCGCCCAAGCACACTGCAGCTCAGATCATGACATGCGTGGACACAAAGTGTGGCGCTACGGGCCTTATGTGACCTTTGCTATTTCCAGTCTTCTGCTGGCTCAGTCTTTCTTTCTTTTTCTTAATAATCTCAAAAACTTTTATTCTTTAAAAATAATCTTTTTAGTTTACATACCAATCTCAGTTCCCTCTCCCTCCCCTCCTCCCATCCTCCCAGCCTCCCCCATCCTCTCCAATCCACTCCTCAGAAAGGGTGAGGCCTCCCATGGGGAGTCAACAAAGTCTGTCACATCATTTGAGGCAAGACCATCTCCCCCGCCAGCCCCCCCCCCAGTATCTAGGCTGAGCAAGGTATCCCTTCATAGGCAATGGGCTCCAAAAAGCTAGTTCATGCACTCAGGATAAATATTGGTTCCACTGCCAGTAACCCCACAAATTTCCCAAGCCACAAAATGTCACCCACATTCAGAGGGTGTAATCCCAGGAATCTATAAGGATGACCTCAGCTAGGAATCTAAACAATAGTGGAGAGGGTGCCTTAGCCCTCCTTCTACTGTAATCAGATTGATGGCTACCTCAATTGTCATAATAAAACCTTCATCCAGTAACTGATGGAAGCAGATGCAGAGATCCACAGCTAAGCACTGGGCTGAGTTCCTGGAGTCCAGTCATAGAGAGAGTAGAGTGATAATATGAGCGAAAACTTCAAGACCATCATGGGGAAACCCACAGAAACAGCTGACCCAAGCTAGTGGGAGCTCACTGACTCTGGACTGACCGCTGGGGAACCTGCAGAGGACCGAACTAGGACTAGGCCCTCTCAATCTTTCTTTCTGATCTCCTATTCTCCCCTTTTGGAATAGGAATGTCTAGTCTGAACTATGTTATTTTGGGGTATATAACTTGTTTTCTTATTTCTTCATATGCTCACAACTAAAACTGAACTTTGACTTTTGAACAACGCTAGAGCTGTTAGAAACACAAAGGGCTCTTGGAGACGGATTCCATGCACGTCTATCATGAGACAAATATGAGTCGTCTTGGGGCCAAAGGCAGCCTATTATGGCTAAAGAATGAAGTGTCTCACTAAACAGTTTGAATGAAAAGGTCTGGTTCCTACCTGGTGGTGCTATATTTGGACATTAGAGAAGACTTTAGAAGACAGAGTCTTGATAGAGGATGCAGAACACTGGGTGGGTTCTTGTGGGCATCTTGTTTTTAATCCCTTCTTATTGCTCTGATTCTTAGTCACCATGAGGAGATAGGATCTTACCATGTATTCCTGCCACCATGGTGTCCTGCCTCACATAGTCCCAGAAACACAGAGGCATGTGGCCATCACCAAAACCTCTGAAACTGTGAGCTAAAACATAGTTCTCTTACTTAAGTTGTTCTCATGGGTTTGCTGGTGGCAACAATGGATAATGATATGAAGTAGAGGAACAGAGTTGGCAGGTTAGCCATCTTCCATTAGGCACCATGAGAGTCTATCCACTACCTCTCTGAACAACCCTTTGACTTAATTTGGGAAAATAATTTAAATTTCCTAAGTAAAAAGGATAACACTCACCAAATTACCTATTTTTACAGCCAATTTTTCAGTTGGGTCTATATGGAAAGCGGAGATGTCAGCCAATGCTTTCCAGTTGGGAAGAAAACTGGAGGTGATTGTGAGTCTGCAACCTCGCTAATGCACTTTGATTCATTCATGAGCATTTAATGAGCACCTGCCAGGACAGGCGTTTAGAGCTTTAGACAAGAAAGGCGAAGCCTGGTGCCGTGGAGAAGAGTCTAACAAGGAGCAACACCAACAAGTAATTAATTTCACGTTGTAAGAAGCACTACTGAAACAAGGCCCTTGATTAAGAGTGGCTGGGACAGGGAAGTTCGGGTTTGCATTGAGTGGCCATGTAGGGGGCTTCATGGAGGGATCATCTTGGGCAGCCTTGAGAAGATCTTGGGAGGAAAGAGTGTGATTGAAAGATTTAACAAATATGACAGCCAGTGTGGAGAGGTGGGTTGGGAGGGTTCTGGAGAGAATGAAGTCTTTGCGCTAACTCTTGGAGCATGGAGAATGCTGTAAGGGAGAGACAGGAGAGCAAAGGAGAAGATGTTTGCCAGTGGCTCTTGGGAGTCACATGAAGATACAACGATGTTTTCAACGTGATAGTTGCTCCACTCATAGAGGGCTCCCCGGCTCCCGTGTGCTCACTGCCCTTTGTTCAAATGCATGCATATCTTTAAAATGACATAGACATTCATTGAACAAATTATTAACTACCGAGCCACTCTCTATCATGAGGGAAAGGATGGTGATGTCCTTATCTTTGAAAATATCAGACACCAGAACCTGCCTGATTCTCTTTGGTTGTGTTGCTATTCATTCTTGTCATAAGGAGACAAAAAAAAACTTTGGAAAGGGAAAAATTATGTAGGGATTCCTTACATGTCCTTTCTGCAAGGGAAGAATTCTGGTTACAGTGGGCAGAGTTGAGTGTCATTGATGGTACAAGCAGAGAAACCAGATTCCAGCCTCAGGCAAGTATCTCTTGCAATGTGGAAGCCGAGCAAATGCCTCAGAAACACGGGATCTGATTTCTCCTGAGATGTGGCATATTTACATTTCAAATCACTCTAACAGGAACAAGATTTGTACCTTATCACCTTCCCAGGCATAGATTTTTTTTTCCTAATCGAGGTTATAAATACAGTTACTCCTAATGATGTAAATTGAAAGCAGGCTGCTTTTACCGGCTGCTGCCAAAACCATCGCAGAGCTACTTCTAACTTACTATCAGAGGCTTATTTACCATAATTGACTTTCTCATTGTTTTATCTTGTCTTTGACCCTGGACGCCCAAGCATGATGCTCCTGAATTTAAAGGAGAAAGTGATTAATGTGGCAAGAGCAGAGACAGCCACATCGGGGACCCCAGTGGGGACACAGAAGAAGCCTGATAAATACTAAACAGACCTCCACCTCCTCCCACGTCCTCTTTTTCTGTGTCATTCGGGGAGCCCTGTAATGAGAGGTCACTGATTTTAAAGCCAAATATACCTCAGTGCTACTGAAAACTAGAGGGGAATGAGTCTGTCAGCTCCACCCTTAGTTGAAAGCAGTCAACATTATTCTATTTTAGGGATGGCTTGGTGGTATTTACCGTCTTCCATCTATGGCTGGAAATTTGGATTTCTAGTTACTGATTTACTGGTAATCTTAGAAGAAGATGGGAAAGGCCTTGGGTTTCACACTTGGCTCTGCTATGGGCCAGCAAATCACGTGAACCCATTGTTTCCAGTTCTTCATGCGTAAGATGAAACTGTGACCTACTCAAATGACAAAGGCAGGAGCCTTGGCACTGGGAAACTACCCGGTACTTTCCAATGGCTCTGCCTCATCTGAGCAGTAAATGCCTGCCTGGCTTTGAACCGAGCAATGGCAATCCACAGATTTTCTGCACACCCTTCTCTTTCAGGAGCTCACAACCAATCAGGAATTTTACTTTGACCAAGAGAAGTTAGCATAGTATCTTCACAATTCATCAAGACTCTCTGATTCATGTCTTCAAATAATAACTGAGACTTGTAGATCACAAAACCGACTTCAAGGCAAAAGATACCTTCTCAGAATTTCTCAGGCCTAGTGGTTAAGAACATTTTCCCTCTGATTTTTCTTACAAAATAAACCATTTGGGGATGCTAAAGCAACCTCATATCTGGATCTACACTACCTGCAGTGGGAAACAAGAAGTCTGTGCAGATTCATGATAGTTCTATCCTGTTTGTCAGACAGTTAGCTGCTCACTGTACATCCGGCACCCTCTCTAGTAGACACCATGCTAGTGCTTATTGTCAAACAAAACAAACTCCAGTTTCAAATGAAATGACTGTACTGGATTTAATATGGAACATTAATGAAGGAAAGATCCAGAATTCATTCCTGAACTATTTTCTTGCTTCATGTATCAAATTATCTCACTACTTTTTCTTCCAGTAAGTAATTTTATAATTGATATAGCATGTACATAGGTATGAGGAATGCCTATGGCCAGTGTTTGAAAGGGAAAACCAAGACTGAGCAGCTCATGTGAGTCACGGGAGCAGAACAGGGGAGAGTGTCCCTAAGTAACTAAAACTAGAAATAGAAACTCCATTGACATGAAACTCAGTGTTCCAGAAATAAGACTGTGACACAGACTAGTCTCCAACAGGGAGGCCCTGGATTAAAGACACCGAGTCTTTCTCTCAGGCACCAAAAGAACCAGTGGGTTCATTCAGTGCCATGGTGGAGAAAGCCAATCGTCTCCTTCTATTGATCTGAAGCTAAGTTAAGTCAGTCAAGGTAATCAATCCTGTTAGTTCACATGCTAAGTGAGAAAGGGGGCAGAGTCAATCACTCAGGAAATCACATTGGGGGAAAAAGGCTTTTGTCTGTAATGGATATTTGGCATGCCAGTGTCTCTGGCCTGATCTGCCCTAGAGCAGGCATTAATTCTCCACTTAAATTAGGAAGAGAAGGTACAATTGAAGGTACTTCTGAAGTAACTCACTGGTTTTATTTTCTGTCTCTATGACATGTATGCACGCTCACACACAGACATGTACACACATTAATCAGCTGTGTCAGCTTGGGGAACAAGTCATCATTAGAATGGAAAATTCAGCTCGGCGAGTTTTTATTTATAACCTTCCATCAGGGACCTTCACTCTCCTTAGGGAAGTTATGGTCTAGTTTCAGAACTTGGCAAAGCTGTCAGATATACACGTTGGCATGTATATATTTAACATCCTCCAATGGAGGGAAAATGTTGCTATAACAGTTACACATGCTTTGTAGATTCTCTGAGCCATTAAAGTAGGAACAAGAGCCTCTGCTTTGTATACTAATGAAGGAGTTAGACACTGAAGGTCCTGAAGCAACGAAGATAGTTCCTGTAAGCAAGGGCATAAAACAAAATGGGATAGTTTGGGGGAAGTAAGTGCCGAATCACCCTGAAACACACAGTGGGATGGGAAGTAAGAGGGTGCTAGACTGGAGCCATGGCGTAGAAGGCCACACAGGTCACACTGTGAATTTTCAAAGGATGCAGTTGGGCCAGCACTGCTTATCGGGAATCTGTGTCCTAATAGCTAGAAGACCTGCACATGTAGCGAAATCTCCAAATAGTACTAAGCATTTAGACATGAAGTCAGAATTAAATCATAGGAAGGTCAACTAAGCATTTAGAGTTATTGCCTTATCTGACATAGAACACTGAAGTCCTCTGTTGAACAAGATATGTGAGAATTTTTTTTTAAAAAAATCAGCCTGTAGACCACAGTGCAGACCATGGGGGTTGTGATTATAAACTGTATAATAAAATCGACCTTGGGGCTGGGGAAATGGCTTAGAGGGTAAAGTCTTTGCTGTGCAAGCAGGAGGATTTTAATTCAGAGCCCATCATTCAGATAAAGCTAGGTATGAGCTGGGTGGTGGTGCCTGCATTCAGGAGGCAAAGGCAAGTGGGTCTCTGAGTTCAAGACCACCCTGGTCTACAGAGTGAGTTCCAGGACATCGAGGGCTACACAGAGAAACTCTGTCTCAAACAAATGACAAAACAAAAAGCTAGGCATGACAGAGTGAGTCTGTAACCACAGGGCTGGGAGTCAGAAACAAAAGGATATCTGACAGTTGCTATTTAGCCAGTGCAGGCAGTTGGTGGGCTCCTGGTTCAATGAAAAAGACCCTGTCTCCCAAAATAAGGTGGAGAATAATTGAGGAAGCCCCCCAATATTACCCTCTACACTCCATACTTCCCCATTTGAATCTATACACGCATATGTACTTTTACATAAAGAGCGAGAGTTGGTATTTCACAATAGCGAGGGAAATAGACTATTTAATAAGAATTATTAAATAATCTTATACTATTTAGTAATTTCCATATAATATACAGATATATGTTCTCTATTATATATAATTTATACTACTAAATAATAATGTAAATGATTATTCAATAGCAATTCAATAAAATCAAATAGTTTGAGGAAAATATAAATTTAGATTGCAGCCCCACAACTGGAACTAGAAAATTGCATACAGCGTTTACAGACTACAGATGGAATAAAGAGGTAGATTTGTGTGTACTTGTGTGAGAAAGAAAAAGAATGAGATGTTTTCATAATTTTATAATGTAAAAGACCTCCCTGACAAAGCCAGAAGACAGAAATGTCCACAAGATATCACTTATCTTTGAGCTCATAAAACTTGAACATGTTGTTATAATGGAAAGACCACACAAAGTCTACAATTAGAAATTGAAACGAGAAAGGCAGCCATGGCATTTTCGGCAAAGGCACAACGTCTGTCCTAAATAAAATCTACGTTCTCATACCCATTAATAATACTCAAACAACCGATAGGAGAAGGAAAAAAGTAAATGAACAGGAGAGTTCCAAAGTTCAAAAGATTTGTAAATTTACAAAAGTTAAAAAAAAAAAAAAAGTCCTCTGGTTGTCAGAGGACTCCAATGCTGTGGGATAATGCTCTTGCACACTATAACGATTTGTCACTCATATTGGTTCAATAAAATGCTGATTGGCCAGTAGCCAGGCAGGAAGCATAGGTGGGGCAACCAGACTAGGAGAATTCTGGGAAGAGGAAAAGCAGAGATGCAATCACCAGCCAGAAGTAGAGGAAGCAAGATAAAAATGCTGAGTAAGGTACCAAGCCACGTGTCTAAACATAGACAAGAATTAATTTAAGTTATAAGAACTAGTTAATAATATGCCTGAACTAATAGGCCAAACAATTTATAATTAATATAAAGCTCTGTGTATTTCTTTGAGACCGAATGGCTGCGGGACCAAGTAAGGACAGAAACTTCCATATGTACTACAAAGCTTTTCAGTAGGCTATCAGGGCTTTTTAATTGTAGTAAAACTACTTCACGCAATATCCAAAATCTTTTAAGTGACATGTTGAGGCTTTGTGAAGCACAGGCACAGGTTTATGTTGCAAATCTCTGTGACTATTCATCTTGCACACTTGAAACTTCACGACCATTGAGTGGCAATGAGTTATTGACTGTTTTCATTTCTCAGATCTCCCACAGTTCACAAAGACGCAAATACTGCACGCAGGGAAGCAAGATATAGGCTTCTTGTGTACTTGGAAATGAGCACAAACTAACGGAGCCTTGGAAGGTGCCTTGTCTTTTTTCCTGCTGTCATAATAAAACACCATGACAGAATAAATTTAGGGGCGAGATGGTTTACTCTGACTCACAGTTCCAGGTCATAGTCCTTCACTATGGGAAGTCACAGTGGCAGGATGCTCAGACGGCTGGTCACATGGCATCAGAAGACAACGCGGACTGCATGAGTACTGGAACTCAGACTACTCACGGACCTTTATGCAGCAGAGGACCTCTTGCCTAGGGAATGGCCCCGCCCACAGTGGGTACGTTGTCTTACCTCAACGCAATGAAGATGATCCCACCACAGGCACACCCCCAGGCCCGTCTCTCAGTGATCCTAGATTCTGTCAAGTTGACAGCTAACGTTAGCTACCAGAGAAGACACATTGAGGTGAAAATCATAGTGTCCTTAGCCAGGTCAGGTTTCTTAGAAGGGATGTCCAACAGAACCAGCTGGTGAGGTCTGTCAGGAGAGATTCTCCAGTACACTCCAGCTGAATAACAACCCACATCTGGTTTTTGACACAGCACCTCATTTCTAAGAATCACTCCAAAAGAAATGCTTGTTTAAGTGGAGAAATATGTATACATATTGGTGTTCATTTTTGTAATTGTTTTGAAAAGCTAATAATAGAAAAAAACATGGAGTCAATCTTACTTATCACCAAAAAGAGAGATTAAGTAAATGATGGCATATTCATGCCATGGAAGAATAGTAAGTGTTTAAAAAATTCACAAGGTGAATCTAAAGAGACCAATATAGAAAATTGTGGATTATAAAGTTTGTTTTTTTAAATCAAATCAGAGAACAATTTCTGTATTTAATTTCTTATATTTAAAGTATGCATATTATCTAGTTCCATATGTTAAGCTAACTGGATCATAGAATGTGTAAATAAAGATAAAGGTGATTTCTGGGTTTTACTGTGTGGGAGTTTCTAAAGAGATAAACTTGGAGATTACAGATGGAAAGACGAGGAACACCTTGTCCCTGGGAACAAGGTGACGGCTCGGTAAATAAAGTACTTTTCTTCAGGCCTGTGGACCTAAGTTCAAGCCTCAGAGCCCGCATTAAAAGTGAGGCATAGTAGAGTTCTGAACTTAGAAACCAGCACTGGGGAAGGAGCATAAACATGAATTCTTTGGGTGTCACCAGCTACCCAGTATAGTCTACATGGTGAACTCTAGGCCAGTGAGATACCCTGACTTAAAAACCAAGATTGACAGATGACAATGTGCTTAGAATATTCTAAAGCTACCCTCTGTCCTCTATACCCCCCACCACATGTGTATGTACACACAGATGCACAACATGGGTACTACTTATATCCCCAACACACACACATACACACACACACACACACACACAGAGAGAGAGAGAGAGAGAGAGAGAGAGAGAGAGAGAGAGAGAGAGAGAGAGAGAAAGACGGAGGGTCTCTTTGTCCAGTATAGATGGGGCCAACAAGATTGCTATAGCATGAGTAGAATAGAAATATAATAAATTCACCCTCTCTCTTCTTAACTGTTTTAGCTGGGCCACCCTCCTCCCACCCTTGCTGCTCATGGTTCTCAGGCATCTGCTCATTGACTCTCTAGACCCTAGGCCTGTGCACCACAGTACTGGCCTTCCAAAGTCCTCAGTTTGCAGACTTCTCTGCCCCCGCAGTCCCATTAGCCAACCCCATAAAACCATTTAATAGATAAATTCATTTCCCCAGCTCTACTTCTCCAGAGAACCAACACATGTGTACTTGTATGTGTAAGCAAGCATACAATATACTGTATGAGAGTATATGCTAATTCACATAAAAGAGGATGCAAAGATGTATGGCCTAGGGGCAGCCGCTTCCTCTAGGGAAGGCTGAAGAGGCAAAGGCAGAAGGCAGGAGAGTGCTCTGTGCTTTGTCTTCTCTGAACAGTTTGACTCAGTTACAATTGTAGGTACTATACATGTATGAATAAGACCCTAAGAATACTACACAAGTGCACCTCTAGAACCGAAAGCCAGTGTCGCCTCTCAGCGGACAATCTGAAAGGCCCAAGTGTGAGGAGTAACCAGCCATATCTCAGGGGCACCATTTTGCATGGAATTTGAACTGACTTTTTAAATTATCTACATTTTCAGTTTCAGATATTTGACCTCTGGCTTTCGGTCAGCGTCCCTAAACTCTGCTATGTCCTAATCTGTGCTTTGCTTTAAGTAGGATTCCTAAAAGCACCTAGGGAACACAGACTAGCTCACTTGTTAAACATGGAATGGTCTGAGCCCAAAGCCCAAGCGTATAATCCTCTCTTTACCATTTCGTCATCTGCAATCGATGTTCCCTTCCATAGCTATGGGGTTTGACTTCACATCCGGCAGCACTCATTGTGGAAGGTGAAGGGTGAGACTTCAAGCTACGAGATGGCTGAGTCTATCTCGTAAGCCTTGCTACTTAGCACATGATAAAGAATTTAAAGATAACTTAGAAATGTAAGGAAAACATTTGCACTATCAAATATTCCCCCATAGTCAACAGTACAACAGCTTGGAGGAACATGTTTTGGTAGTTTAATTAAGAGAACTCCATCAAGATGAGTTAGGGTCCACACCTTGCCAGAGAAGCCTGGTTTCTACAAATAGGTACACCCTCTGCCTTGGGAGATAGTCCACAAAAAGGGCACTGACTCCAGCACAAATCTATCTGATCTAACTCACACTAAGTTTTCTAAACGTATCTCCCTCTAATGTTTACTAAATAGATATAATTTTTAACAAAATGCATTCACCCAATTAACACCTTTAGACTATTTTCACCCAGAAGTAAAAGCCAAAGGAAATCTCCCATCTCCTTTCGGTCCTGTTCTTACACAGGGTGCCTGAAGAACGAAATGGTGGTTTGCATAAGTGGTGTTTAGTTTGCTGAGATAACTGGACTGCGCCTTCATATATCTTCCTGGTGTATGTTCTTCTCAGCCTCCTGGGTGACAAAAATGCTCGCTGAATTTGGGGAGCCTAATGAAGTAACAGTCAAAACTCTGGTATTCTGGCAGGAATTTGGGTCAATTGATATTTTATCTCTGGTTCTAATTGTTATTTTGACTTTTGGGTGGACATGCTCTCTGAGTTTCATAGGTTAGTAATAGTATGTTCATATCCTCTAGAGGGGATGTTCTCACCACCATTAGCTGTGGCATGTTTCCGTAAGGGATGGAACAGTACTTCTCTTTGTTGATGAAAATAACTGGACATTTTATTGTTTTTAATGTTTTAATGTTTTTAATGGCCTCAAACTTGTAGTCATCCTCCTGCCTCATCCTCCTAAGACCTAAGTTTACAGGTGTGAGCCACCATGCCAGGCTGGCTTTTTAGATTTTTTTAAATATATACTGGGTACTTTTATATAAATACTATTGACAGCACAGCATGAATTTTTAATGCATTTGCTGTTCTATCTTAATCTTTGGCTGACCTTGCCTACTATAGCCTAAGCATGTCCAAGCTCTTCAGAACAAAATGTACCATTACTGAATGTTATAAAGCAGCCTTTTCTTTCCCTTGCAATCTGAAACACCGCATTCCAGAGATCAAGACTGCCGAGCAGAGCGAAAATTCACACGTTCTCAGCTGTTTCAGGCTATTTCTTCCAAAAGGTCAAGGCTTTAAATATTCCCAGGCAAAAGCGAGACGGCTACCTGGGTAGCCGAATAGGGAAAGACAGGTGTACAGAAAACAACACATGCATTGCCCACCTAACCCTAATTATTCCAAAGAGAGACGCTTAAAAACGGGAAGTTCACACCATTGGGCCTCGGTTCAGCTGAGGATTATACCATTTCATACTCAGGGCGAGAGAAAACCACTGAAGGTCTATATTTTGTCAAGTGTCCAGGCAACAAACCTGGCAGGTGTCTTGAAAAGTCAAGGGAAGTGAAGACATACTGTTTAACCCACATTCTTGACACAGAGGGGAAAATCTAGCTGAGCAGAGGTTATTCTTCAGCCCTGGGGAGAGCCAATCCCCCACTTCTCCTTCACCTGGTCTTTCCAACATATCGCTCTGATGAGGCATCAAAGCCTGAAAAGCGCATTTGAAAATGAAAGGTCTATCACATTCCACGTTCCTTTTGAAACATCAAAAAGCCACATAAAGAAGCCATCGGACTAGAAAAACCTGATAGGGGAGCAGGACGGTGTAGGTGAGGATGGCAGGAGTAGCTGGAGGTGAATCAACGGGTGGTCTACGAAAAAGGCAAGCGAGACCCAGAAATGCGTGCTGAGATGAAACCACCCACAGCTGTGTCATGCTAATCAAGAGTTAATTTCAACTCTCAGACATTGGCCGTGCTGCTTCACAGTTGAATGGCACAGAGCTCATTCACTGTGCGGCATCACCTGCCGAGGCTGTGTCTATTACAAGCTCCCAGGATCCAGAGAGAACTGGAGGGAAAGATGCTGGGCCTGGAAGATGCTCACAGGCTAAGAACATGTGTGGTCATGACCATGTTAGGCAGTGACCACAGAATCCAGCTTTGGACATTGAGCAAATCCTGAAACATAGATTTGTTGAGGACGAGAAGATTTTCTTTAGCTATCCAGTGCATGACATGGGCCCTCTACAAAAGCAGTACATTCCCTCAACTACTGAGCCCTCTCTTCAGCTCCTGCAAAACAATTTTATGGAGTCAGAGCTGGAGAGAGAGCTCATCAGATGAGAGCGTCTGCTGGACAGTCATGAAGACCTGAGTTCAGACCTTCACACTCACTTCAGAAACTGTTTGGTCATAAACAACTGTAACTCTGGTTCTGTGGGAGCGCGGGGAGGCGGTGGACACAGTGGAGACAGGAAGCCCTCTAGGATGGGGAGGCTGGCTGCCTGTCAAGCTCCAGGTTCGTTGAAAGACTCTGAATCAAAGGAATGAGACAGAGAGTTATGGAACAGAACACCCACACATTTGTACACGCACATACACACATCACGTGTACTACACCACATTCACACAAACATGCACACGTGTCCACATATTTCATATATATACATATATACATACACAAGTACATCCACATATCATTCATATACAACATTCACACACACACACACACACACACACACACACACACACATACATACACACACACACACACACACAGAGAGAGAGAGAGAGAGAGAGAGAGATAAAGTCATGACACTAGTTTTCAACTGTTATTTCCTAGAACCATAAATCCAAACAGCTTTGTACATAGAAGATGCCTGGAGGAATCTTGTACTCCGTAGGTTTTAAGAAATACAAGCTGAAAACAAAAATCCAATCATCTTCCGCACACATATCTTCTTGGTCCCCTTGTACTTTGGCCTCATTAAAAGCCACAGTGGCTGTTTCAGTCACAATGGAATAGGGCCCCAAAGACCATGGGATTTTGAGGATCTATTGTTTTGAAGTCCAAAACCTAGCTATGACCTTCAGTTTTGCCACAGATGAATTCACTTTAAGCAAGACACTTAACTCTCTCCCAAGCCGTTATCTCCAGCTGGCTAAAATGAAAGCTGCCCTGCCCTGTCTGCCTCACCTTCCAGAGCAGGCCCAAGCAGAAGAGGAAAGCGTTGCACGTTTTACAGAAAGTGCATTATTATTAGACACAGAAATGTCTACCTGTCTCCATCAGTGAAGCCATTCAGTGTCCAGGATGATTCAACAAAAAATGTGTTCATAGTGCAAAGTGAGGAAACAATTTCATCTCAACTAATATAGTCTATAATTTCTATCATTGCATCACGATATCCTTAAAATTGCACGGCCTGGGCGTCAAAGATATCAGTGGTTCCCTGTGACAGCTTCTGTTGCTACCTGTGTTCTTGTTCCTAGGATACCAGCCTTCCAGTTGCTGCATTGGGAATCTCAGTCTTACAGAGATTTGTTTCAGCTGTCTGGTGAGTCTCTGCTGCCTGAGAACCTCTGCTTTTGAACATGTAAGTTCTGTCTGCTGCAACCTGCCCAAGGTCACAGGGGGACATGGAGAGTCTTGGTGCCTGAGGGACACAGTGGCACATTTTCTTCTGTGGAGCCATCTGGTCTTGGTAACCACAGGGGACACTGCTCTGCAGACCCAGCGCACACAGTGGCTTCAGGTGGCACACAATTCTGATGAACTCATTCTCAGTAGCAAGTCAGAGACCAGGCAACTGGTTCAGAGGCCGCGACACACAGAGCATGCTGGGCCTCCCTCACCCCCTGCCTGCTGATCTCGCCTTTCTACCAGTGAGGGGACTAAGAAAAGAGCTCTATTTACCCAAAGCCTCATAGAACAGCCCTTTGATTCAAACTGTTTCTTATTTTTCAGAACGGCTTCATTTCTCTAAGGAAAATTTACTCCTGGCTTTGATTTGATGAGAGAGCTAGTAAGTGGACCCCAGCCAGAAAACAAATGAACAACAAACAAAAACAAGAGTCTAAGTTCTATTCCTATGCAATCATAGTCAGTCATAATTCGCTTGCTGGTTCTAAAACACAACACAAGATTTTTATTGTGTTTTTGGCATGATACAAAGAATGGAACGTGGGCCTCCTGCATTCTAGGTAAGCACTCTACCACTGGGCTAAGTCTCCAGCAAATGATTTTGATCAGAAATTCTAATAGAGCAAAATATATCCAAAAATAAGTAGTGATCTCTCTCTACCCCTCTCAGCCCTACTCCTTGAAGGTAACCACAGTCAACAGATTTCCTTGTGCCCAGAAGTTGACTATGCACCAGTATGCCCATGGACATTCCTATTTCAACTTAACAACATGTCTTGAAAATCCATAACGGCATGCGTGTAGGTACACTAAATTATTTTCTATGGCTATATAACAATTTACATGATTGTATTGTAACTCATATAGCTGGTCCCCTTTGATCAACACATGGATTGTTCAGCACATGCATTATTTTTCTTCTACTATTTGAAATAACGTAACAATGAACTATTTTATTCACACCTCTTTGTGTAGATATGCAAATGAAACCAGATGACAAATCACCAAAATTAGGACTTGTAAGATCCGTTTATTTCAATTGCATAGCCAATTGAAATTAGCCAATGGTACCCACTTTTAGCATATCAGCGTGTGTGTGTGTGTGTGTGTGTGTGCGTGCACATGCATGTGCATGCCTGTGTCTTCACACCCTTACCCACGCTGTCAATTTGTACATTTTATATCATCAGTCTGGCCAGTGAGAAAGCTATCTACAATTGGGATTTGCGTTTCCTGAATTATGAATGAGATCAAAGATTTTTGTATGCATAAAATAGAGATTTTCCCCCTCTGAGCTAGTTTTTCATATCCTCTGCCCATTTTACTAGACCTCTTATACTTTTCTTGTCAGTCTAGAACAATCTTTAATATATATCTGACCATAGAGCGCACACAGTATACATATGTAAAACTTGGTTCGATCTCTTGGTAATACTCTTGGAGATGGACATTTGCATTCATGGAGCATCTTTTTGTTTATGCCTTTAATTGCTGTATTTTTCCCTGGAGGGGTTTTAAGGTTTAGAGCAGATTTGCACGACTCTTTTGTTGTTAATACCTACTCAGGTGGTTTCTTGCTTGGAAAAAAAAAGAAATCTTACCCAACTCAAGATTCCTTTAAAAAGAAAAAAACTTTCCATGATACTTTATGAAAATTTTACAGCTTTTCATTTTATTTTTAAAGCTTTAGTACATCCAAGATGCACTTTAGTGTGAGGAGAGAGATAGAGATCCAATTTTTTTCTTAAATGGCTGAAAACGTTGACTCGGTGCCATTGTCTAAACAATCCATCTTTCTTTACTGATTTAAAATGCCACTTTTATCATACACTAGATTCCCTGAAGTATTTGGACCTACTTAAGATTCTATTCTGTTGCATTGATCTGTCTGCCTATGTAGATATTTTAGAAGTGAATACGTTTATGGAGCTGAAATTTAGCCTATGTGGGTCTATTTCCAGGCTTAAGTTATTTGTATTCTACAGAATGTTTCTTTGTCATTGCGTACCTTGGACTTGACTTCCTCAAGGGCAAGGATTATGGATCCTATGCCTTCTGTAGCTCCCTAAAACACTAGTCTCTGCCAAGTCTGACATATTCGAAACTGAAACTGAGCCATGTCTTTCTTCAGAACCAGGGACGGTCTGAGTGGTTGGAGCAAACTGAGCCTCTCTCAAGGTATTGAGCCCCAAGATACAATGCTACCACAATTAACTCCCTTCATCAAAGATACTTTTCTATTAAGGCATGAATATGATGCATTTTTCTAAAAACATATTCGTTGTTATTTCTCCTTGGCAGAAGTTTTGGTGGAAAAGTGAACTAGCTTTTAGAGAACTGGGCAATCTGGCACTAGGACCCGCTCTATCTCTTTTAGTATCACAGCACGGCCTACACAATTGTGTCTATTAGTCTCACTTTTCAGAGGAGAAAAGTCTCAGACAAGTAACTTGGGATAGCAGGTCAGAAAGAGGCAGAGCCTGCATTCAAAAAGGAGCTGGTTTGGGCCCAAATATCCTTCTTCTCTTGCTCTCCTGTGCAGGGGGCACAGACAAAGACCCTCAAGCCAGAATAGGAAGTCATTCCCCCTTCTGGTGCCAACTCTGCAGTAGCTACCTTGATAGTTGGATGAAGAATAATTTCCCCCCACGCCAGTGCTCAGCAGGAAGAAGAGCCATGATAAATGTCCCACTTCTGCTGCAACAGTGTCTGTGTGGGACATTGCACTTGTCATTATAATGGTGGAGTGGATCCAAGAAGATCTTACCAACGTCACAGTTGTGTTCAGTAGCTGTCCTAAGCATTGGTAAACAAAATTCAACTCTCAAGGCCTAGAAAGCCTGGATTTATAAATAAAATTTGAAAACTATAGTGAAAGAGAGTGGTGTGTAATTGTTGCCAAAGTTCACCACAGCTGCTGGCTTGGCATGTCACATGCTCAACGCTGCTTTGCAAAACTGCACCCTGGCTCTGCTAGTTGGAACAAGGCTGTTTCAAACTAGCGTTCTTGCACATGGAAGAGAGAAAAAGAATGCTAAGCTGTAAGGCTTGTAGTGTACATTCAACCCTTCTTGCTTACATCTCTGTATTAGAACTATTTGTTAAATTACGTAATCAAGACTTTAGTCAAATTCCATCCACATCTGTCAGCTCCAAGAATCCAACCCACAGTGAGTGTATAGGATGATCAGTAACTCCAGGACCAACCTCTGGTTTTTCTGCAATAGCCATTAAAGGATGCCATTCAGCTTCCCATTCTCATTCCTCTCCCTCAGAGACCCAGAGGATCCAGCCCTACCTCCCCCCCCCCCCAGTGTTATGTAGCTCAGGGACCATCAGCCTCACCACTGCTTCTGACAGCCCAGATGCAATGCCATGCTCTCTGCCATCCACTACATCACCAGAGTGCAAGTGGGCAAAGGTCTGTCCAGGCATAAATTAAGTTCTTCCTTCCTCTATGTTTCTGTTCCTCTGAAACAGCACAGAAATCTGTTATTTTTGTGTCTAGATTGCTACAAGACCCAGAACCACTGCCACACATTCCTTCCTGCCTTTAGAGCAGAGGATCTCAACCTGTAGGTTGTGACCCCTTTGGGGGCAAAAGACCTTTTCACAGGAGTTTCCTAAGACCATCAGAAAACACAGATATTTAAATTAATATTTATAACAGTATCAAAATTATAGTTATGAAGTAGTGACAAAAAAAATTTTATGGTAGGGGGGTCACCACAACATGAGGGTTAAAGGGTCTCAGCATTAGGAAGGTTGAGACCCACTGCTCTAGAGAAAGAAAAAGCTGAAAGAACTCCCACTCCAGGGAAGTGGCCCAGGACACAACTATGATGACCACTTGGTTCCAAACTAGAGTTGCCAAGTCAGCAAATCATGTGTCCGCTCAAACACTTGGCCAGATCTCCTAGATCAGTCTTTGCACGCTTTGCTATGTCTCCTAGAAACCATTTCCTACTAGAAGGGAGTTAGGAGTTAGAAGGCATTAGAAGGGAGTGGGAGTTAGGAGCATGCTTCAAACCCTGGCCCAGCCAGCGTGACCCAGTTCCAGTGTGACCTCTCCATGACTTAGCTGCTTCGTGTGTAAACTGGAAGAAATTGCCTCATGCCAGCTGTTCAGAATGCCTACAGCTGACGCTGGCATGGAATCTCTGCCATTATTGCGCTAAGGTTCCAAGGGCGTGTTTCTTGGATCTATTTGCCTCCTCACCTATAATTCCAACCCTGGCCCTAATCTTCAAATCGTTCCAAGCCCAGCTGCTCTTCTCTTTTTCACATCTGGCTATTGTTATCAGTCTTTTCCTAGCTAACAATCTCGGCGATGATACAGCCAACATACATGTGTAGCCTAGAGAAATCCAAGTCCAGTGCTTGAGGAGTTCTTCTGATTTTAATCAGTTTACCTTGAGATGAAACTACTTAAATGTTGCTCCTTGGAGAGTTTGGTAGTGGCGGTAGGGTGTACGCGTTGTCTGAAACTCGGTCTAAGGAGTCCCTTGGTCTCCCTTCTCTCCCGAAAGGAGTCATCAACAAAGGAGACAAACGCCCATCTCTCTGTTGGAAACATTTAAGTCACAGGATGAGTCTACAGTGGACTGCAGTTGCCACCTTCCTCTACGCAGAGGTCTTTGCTGTGTTGCTTCTCTGTATTCCCTTCATTTCCCCTAAAAGATGGCAGAAGATTTTCAAATCCCAGCTGGTCGAGCTGGTAGGGACCTATGGCAACACCTTCTTTGTGGTTCTCATCGTCATCCTTGTGCTGTTGGTCATTGATGCTGCACTTGAGATCCGGAAATATGATGATGTGACAGAAAAGGTGAACCTCCAGAACAATCCAGGGGCCATGGAGCACTTCCACATGAAGCTTTTCCGTGCTCAGAGGAATCTCTATATTGCTGGCTTTTCCTTGCTGCTGTCCTTCTTACTTAGACGCCTGGTAACTCTCATCTCCCAGCAGGCCACACTATTGGCCTCCAATGAAGCCTTTAAAAAGCAAGCAGAAAGTGCCAGTGAGACGGCCAAGAAATACATGGAGGAGAATGACCAGCTAAAGAAGGGAGCTGCTGAAGACGGAGGCAAGTTGGATGTTGGGAGTGCTGAGGTGAAGTTAGAGGAGAACAAGAGCCTGAAGAATGACTTGAAGAAGCTAAAGGATGAGCTGGCCAACAGCAAGAAAAAGCTAGAGAAAGCTGAAAACGAGGCTCTGGCCAAGCAGAAGCAGTCTGAGGGCCTTACCAAGGAGTACGACCGTCTGCTGGAAGAGCACGCCAAGCTGCAGGCCTTAGTACGTGGTCCCTCGGACAAGAAGGAGGAGTAAAGGCTTGTTTCTCCCCCTCCCTGCAACTGGCTTCCTCCTGATCCATGCTCACTGTTTACTGAAAGCTTACCCTCTCCCTCTGGTATTTGGGTTTATCCCCTTCTGCTTCCCCAGTTTTCTTCCACAGCTTATAGATCATTATTTTGACTCCTTTACACATACCTGCCATCAAACTAAAAGGGACCTGATTGTTGCTCATTTGGAGTAATATGCCATGGTCCTGCCTGGCCAGGGCACTTTCCAGTCCTAGAAGTGTAGAAGAGCACTTGTGACCTGGCCTGCAGTTGAGCCCCATTTATTTTGCTGTATGTCCTTAAGGAGGTTGTGAGGCAGGTCAACTGTTTTATCCTGAGGACAATAAATGTTGTTAGGTTAAAAAAAAATGTCACTCCTTGCTGGCTTAATGAATAAAGAAAATAAAAAGTAATTTCTACTCCCTTTTGGTTTTGTTTCTTTAGCAAAGAAAGAAATCACCTTGCTCTAAGAATCATGCATGCCTTCACATCTTGGCCTGGCTGTTTAATTCATTTGGCATTATGATTTTTTTCTTTACTATACTCTAGTAGACAGAATTTCAAAAGCAACCGGATGAGGGACTATTTCAAATATCTTCTTCAGTTCCTTTTCTTTTGGCAAATGAAGTTGCAGAGTTTTTGTGTCATTGAACGTGGCAGTTGGGTGGCTAGGATGACTCTTTTAAGATCTCATGCCCATGGCTGCTTTCCACAGCCCAACTCCGATGTGCCTGCCACTTGTCATGCGGCTTCCCTGGGAACTGTGCCATGTTAGACTATCATTTTCTGCTTTATAAAAAAAGAAGAAGAAGAGAGAGAGAGAGATCAGGATCGTTAGATTCTATAAACACTTGAATGCCTGGGAAATGCAAAACCCACGAGCCAGGCTGCTGGTGACATGGAGCGGAGTGGGGAGAGAGGAAATTACATCTTAAACTCCAACGCATACTATTCTTACAGGATGTCTAAAGAGACAGGAATTCAAGTTGAGCATTTGAATGTTAAAACAAAATAGACAAAGCAAAGCTCTCCCAGCAAAATAGCTGCCAGATATGTGTTCTCCTGAATGGAACAGGAAAGAAAAAACAGGAGAAACAGAGATAACAGGCAACATGGGGGAGAGAAGGAGACAGATTGTCTGGGGAGGGTGGAGTGAGGGATCTTGGAGTTTTACATGAAGTGTAATTTTGTTCCATAAAGGGATTTAAAATGAGGGAGCGAGGAAAGAGTCGGGGCTCAACTTCACAATCTACAATTCCCTGACATAATATTTCCTTGTGCGGTTCCAACAATTCCAGGTAGCCACTTCCGCACTGTGCAATTCTGAAAAATCCTCCATTAGGGCTGACATCGAATCTCCGGAGCATCCAAACTCCCAGGTCCAAAGCTGGGAGCTTTATTGCCGTTTTCACTTTTTCTTTAGCTGCCTCACAGTTCCAAGACAAATTAACAGAAAGCCAATGAGATTTTTGTGTGTGTGGACTGCATTGTTCTATTCTCCTGTGGCATAGGTAACCTTTCCCTGCCTGCATGGAGATGCAGAGGTTTGTTCCATAGGCTTTTTGTGACTTTTATGTTTGTGGGCAAAATGGATTACTGTAGAGAAACCAAAGCTGTAGAGACTTGAGAGCAGGTGACAGAGCCTGGCGTCCTCTGTGCCGCTCTGTCATTTTGTGCTACCAAAGCCCCACACTACTGCAGGTCACTGACATTACACTGTGTCCACAAGCCCTTGGACAGGAAGGAAACTGACTGTGGGATGTGGGATCTTGGGGCAACCTCAAAAGCCAACTGATGCCCTCTGAATCGACTGAGAAGACCTTAGTTGGAGTCATCAGATTTAACAATTCTCTGAAAAAGATGTAGAAGCAAAATCAGGAGAAAATAGTAGTATAATAATATTTTTAAATATCTCCTTTATTTGTCCCTATCATGCATACTTGTGCAGCAAGGTAAATTTCATTGTCTGTTCAAGGTGACTGGAACCTTATTGATTATACCACAGCCAATGAACAACTCATGAATTTTTAAGCTCTGTAAGTTCTCAGTCTCTCTTACTGAGCCCTAAACACAGAGGAGAAATTAAGCAAAATTATTATTAAATCAAAGGACAATGAATTTTAAAAATAAGTTGGCTTGGGTATATAGCTCAGAGGTAGAGCGCTTACCTAGCATGCAAAAGAGCCCACGTCTGATTCTTGGTGCCACCAGAAGGGAAGGTGAGGGATGAGTTCATGCGGAGGCTCAGGTAAGTGAGTGGTGCTATACAGTATCAATTCCTCAAGAGATTACCAAGCACCTCTTCAGACCTAGGAGACATTGACAATGTCCATCTCAGATAGCTTCACTCAGAGGGTAAGAAGAGTCAGACATCTCCATCGGCCAGAGTCAAGTGGACGGGGAGATTGAAGACCAGAAGGTTAGGCATCTTCTTTTCTCTTTCGTGCCCATGATTGACCCAGGGAAAGAACATGGATAGATGCCAGCAAAGTGAAGCAGGTTCTACATTTTAGGGGTGGCTCACAGAAGCCGCTCTGATGCAGCAGATCGTGGTACCCTTCCATGCCTCTTCAACTTCCCTCACTTCTAAAACAAAAGAGGATGGATGCATGAAATCGAGCTTATGCGAAGAAAACCGTCTTGAGGAGAGGCACAGGAAGTACCCCATGTGGGCTACTGAAGCTACTGAATAAACAAACGGTGTCATTCCTAGCAAGTGACAAAGCTCCATTTCCTGGTGAGAATAAAATTAATCCAACCCACAGTGTGTCTCCTGCCTACCACCAGGGAGCATAAACAAGAATAATATTAAGTTAACATTAAAATTTATGAACAAATTACTCTAAAACACAGCAAAGTAGGCATTATCTGTGAATATAGGAATTTAAGATACCCTATGAGACACTGAATTTAATTTCTGATAAATTAACCTCTGGTTTTGTTTTCTTATTTTTGTTCTGGTTTTGAAAGCATATTAAATTCTCATTCTTTTGTCTATTTTCTTAATCAAATTTATTTTAGTAGAGATACTCGTTATGAATCCATGGTTTTGTCTATTTGTATCATTGGATCAGCTAACTTAAAGTATTTGAAAGATAAGTTTACTATCCAAGAAGTAATCCCTTGCTTTCTTAAACCCTGAATATTTCCCAGTGTGGTCTCCCAGAGTTGAGCTGTCACCTTCCTGGTGCACAGGCTCGCTAGGTTCCCAGGGTGCTCTCCCAGAGTTGTGATGTCGTGTTCCTGGTGCACAGGCTCGCTAGGAGACATTTTCTGTCCTACTTGGCTGGGCAGTCCACAAAGCAGCAATCATCCTTGCACTTCATGCATGTCACCTTCTCGCAACGCCATAAACAATGTGTAAAGATCAATAATAATCCCATATGTGTTGCTAGCTTGGTGCCATATTACAGGAAAGAACTGCTTTGTGTGGATCCCAATTTTCTTCTGTTTCTTAAGAAAATCAGCCAGTCATTTTTATAGTCTCTTGTCCTTAGACAGATCAAATTTTACACAAAGTTCCTGAACAATAGATGTGATTGAGGAAGGATATCAAAACATATTTTACTCCAGTCCATTTCAAAAATGTTACATTTGACCAGGGACAATTAATTTGTTAAAGATCACGTTTAACTTTCAAAAATATAACTGACACTTTAATAAGCAGCATTTGTTGTTAATTTCTAACTGGTTACAATATATAAAACAGTTCTTGACTAGCACCTATATTTTCTAATATAAACAGAATTTGGAGAAAGCCAGGTGAAGCTGTGTATGGTTATAATGTCAGTGGTAGGGAGGAAGAAACAGGCCAGCCATTCTAACCCATTTGTTGAGTTCTAGATTAGTAGGAAGCCATGTTTTAAAAAACAAAACAAGGTACACAGCATCAAAAGGATAACTAAGGTTATCTTCTATCATCTACACGTATGCACACAAATGCACACTCACACCCATATATGCAAGTGCTCCTGCGCACACATAGAAAGGAAGCGTTCAGAAAGTTCATATCTACCAGTCCTACAATACAATGCCATCTCCAGAACACGAGATGTGGCTCTCAAAAGTCTCTGATTCAACCCTATGTAAAGCCACCGGAGCTTGCTTGGGGAAATCAGGGGCAAGTCACAGTGCAAAGCCAAACAGCTCCCCAGATCTCGGTGGCTTGCAAACACAAGATTTGTATCTGCCTCAGAGCGTGTGACCATTGCAAATCTGCCAGCAGCTCCATATGCACTCACACTCAGAACAGTCACTGAATCGTGGAAACAAGAGTTAATAAACCAAGTATTCATGGCCTCTGAAAAAGTCAGACACTTGATTGCTGCTGCCTTCATTCACCAAGGCAAGCTTCATGGCATTGTAGGGGTTTGTGTGCAAAGGGAAATGCCAGTCCTCCAGGATCACATGATGGAAGGCATTGGCAGTACCATGGGTCCCACTCACCCAGTCATTGAGGATGAAGGAGGCAGAGGTGAGCTCAACCAACAAATAAATACCCAAATACGTTTCAAAGAAATTTATCCTATTCTTTTGTACCTCAGACTTACTCTTCCATATGGCTGTTGTCATCAAAGGAAGTCAGAGGCAGGAACTCAAACTGGGCGGAAACCTGAAGGCAGGAGCTGATGCAGAGGCCATGGAGGACTGCTACTTATTGGCTTGCTTACCCTGGCTTGTTTAATAGAACCCAGGACCACCAGCCCCAGGATAACATCATGCACGATGGGCTGGGCCCTCCCCCATCAATCACTATTTAAGAAAATGCCTTAGAGGCAGACCTTTTACAGACATCTTCTCATTCAAGGTTCCCCCTTCTCATATAACATCAGCCTGTGTCAAGTTAACGTCAGATTAGCCAGTACAACTGCTGACACAAAGAACAAGGCTAACAGAAAAGGAAAGACCAAAAAAAAACCCCCAAATCTGGGCTTCTCAAGGAAAAACAGCAAGTAAGCATCTTAACATCAGCCACGTATACCGTTTGGTGTCTAAAGTCACAAATTTCCTTGCTTTGCTCTTTTTGATTAGAAGATTATAAAGCACCCCAGAGACACCTTGGATGGGTTATAATCTAGTAAAATAAAACCGAGGAGCCACTGGATTTTCACAGAGGATTTAGTGCGTGTCTTCCGCCTTGGTTGAGGTTTCTGGTGAGGGTCATAGTTGGGGGTCTTTAGCAGGGAAGGGAGAAAGGCCATAAGTATTTGTAATTGTGCTGAAATGTTTGCCTCTTGGCTGTTGAGAGCTTAACTAGACTTCTAGGTAAGCGTTCCTTTGTCTTCCCACCTCCCCATAATTTTCTCTGTAGGCATCAGCAGAGAAGTCTACCTTCCTTCTTCGAATCACTCTCGTGTAAATGCAGGTATCTAGTAGAGACCCTCTTTCCTTCCTCCAGCAGTTCACATTACTAACTGCGGCATTTGCTGCAAAATTAAGGAGATGGTAGCTTAGACTCAAGAGCGTTAGCTTTACTTGCTCTCTGGGTGGATTCTGATACTTTGTGGTCTATAAGAATCATCGCGTAACCGTCATAGCAACTGTGTGAAGCACATATGCTAAGACTGGACCCAAGGACCAAATGAGGGAAGGGAAGAAGAGTAGAGAACCAATTAGTGAACGGAGATGGATTCCAACTCAGGCATGGGCTGGAAAGCATTTCTGTAGCGCAAATTCTAATTATTCTTAATAATAAAATCCTGGAGTCAGATACTGGGGTAAATGCTGAAAGATCAGAGAAGTAAAGGAGGCAGCCACTTTTTACTTTTACCAAATCCTCAGACCAAAGGGAGCAAGATGCTGTCTTCCACGAATCCTCAGACTGAATGCCTTAAGCTCGTGTCTCCTCTCACATTATATTCCTCACTCCACCCAGCCATATCCCTTCCTGTTTCCACCTCCCTAGTGCTGGGATTAAAATTTTGTGACTCAGGGGCTAGAGAGATGGCTCAGCAGTTAAGAGCATTGCCTGTTCTTCTAAAGGTCCTGAGTTCGATTACCAGCAACCACATGATGGTTCACATGAGGTCTGGTACCCTCTTCTGGCCTTCAGGCATACACACAGACAAAATATTGTATACATAATAAATAGATAAAATTTTGCGGCTCTCAAGTACTGGGATTAAAGGTTTGAGCCACCATCCCCTGACTCTGATTCTCTTTTAGACTGGATCCATCTTGTGTAGCTCAGGGTGGCCTTGAACTCACAGAAATCCATCTGCCTCTGCCTCCTGAGTGCTGGATTAAAGGTGTGTGCCACCATTGCCTGGCATCTATGGCTAACTAGTGGTTTAGCTCTGCACTCTGATTTTCAGGCAGGCTTTATTTGTTAGATTACAAACAAACTACCACCACACGCTCTTCCTGATGAGCAGACGATGGTGAATGATTACCGATGAACTCGCACATGCCTCTGAATATCAGTTTACAATTGCAATCCCAACAAAAGAGTCCAAAGCAGTGTTCTGGCACCTCCTTCCATTTGAAAAAGGAAAGGTGGCTTTTAGCTCTGTCAGATTCCTGTCGCACGACAAACAGAATACATAAAGATCATTTCCGGGGCCACTTTACAAACTTTGCAGGGCTCTAGACTAATTAGCGAATTTAAAAAAAATAGCACAAATCAATAAGACCCGAAGATTTTGAGTTTTGTACTAGGAATATTAGCAGCTCTCATAGCTGTTATTTCTCAACTTTGGAGTGACATTCATGGAGGTCACGGAAATGCCACCCCCTGGAGCTGTGCAGTACACAATATGTGTGACCATATGCTGGGTCCCTGAATGTCTTATGGGCAGTCTGTCTTCACCTGCACTCCTATTCTGAGATGCTTCATCATGACAGGCTTCTGTTTTGGTTTTCATTCTCCAAATACCTTTCAAATAGTTAACATCTTAAGTTCTTCCTTGGCTGTTAGTAGGGAATATTGCCATACCAACATGTTAAGCATTGTGAAACCAACCTTAAAGGGCGATGCTCCGTATCACTCTGCTTGCAAAGAGAGTCAGCATCCGCATCTCCATACGCAAACAGTAATAACTGAACAGGGGGCCCGAAGAAAAGAGTTGAGTTTTTTGGACTATAAAACAATGACTGGTTGATACAACTTCTTAAAATTTTCTTTGCAATACGCCATGCTGCATATCGGAGCGCAGCATTCACTGGTTTACTGATAGTTCAGGAGTAAAAAAAGAAACAGCACTTGCATCAGCAGCTGCAACAGCTTCCTCTCTGCATCTCCAGAAAACTGCTGAGTCTTTCCTCCCCTCCCACAGGGCCCTAAGGGATCCCTCTCCACTTCTGCCATTGTCTCTTGGTTTTATTTGAATCATATTTTCAATCCCCCCCCCCCCCCCCCGCAACCCATTCCAATGTCAGCAAAGACTGTTGATCTTGAGAAGTCCTTTGTTGTGAATCCCGCTGAGCCACTTTGGGCAGATAACTGCTCGCTTTGAGGGCCTGCCCTAGTGGTCTCTGTGCTGGCTGTCTCACTGAAGAAATAAAACAGCATGCCTTAGGGAAGATTCTTCAGTGTCCTTCCTCACCACGTTTGTGCCCGTTAGTCATCCTAGCCTCTCTGCAGACCTAGGGAGTTTGCAGCTTTGTAAGAGCTCTGGTAGACACTAAGACTATTCCTCAATCCTTTTCATTCTTCTGAACCAAGCCCCCAAAAGAAATGACTTGGGGACAAATATCGATTTTTTTTCCCCAAAGATAAAACTGTTATGAATGAAAGGACAGCTAAACATGAAATTAAAAGGTTTATATTGTCAAATGAGGACAGGAGGTAGAAAAGGAAGACCACACATCTCTACCCTGGGACACAAGGGTGAGGGAACAAATCAGAAATCCAACACCTCTGACCCTTGCAATCAGTCTTTCCTAAGCAGATATGTGAAATAAATCAGGTAATTTCAGAATGGTCTTTCTGGCTGCACCCAGTGTTTGCTATTGTAAGATGTCTGCCATTGGCAGGAAATTTTGGAGGGGTTTCCTTTATTTTTAACTGAAATAATTGTATTGTATATTTAAGGTGTAGGATCATTGTAATGTTTTCAAAGAGAAAAAAATATACACATGATCAAAATATCATATCAGGATAATGGACACATTTATCACTTCAAATGGTTCTCATCTTTGTAATAAGGACATTTTAAATACTAACCTTGGACTATTTGAAGTATGCAATGTATTGTGGATGTCTAGATTCATCACTGTGAATTTTGTTACAATGAGGCTTTTTCCTTTGGTCCAGGAAGGCATATTGTCCTTTGAGGGATAGTGGGAGGATTGCTGTTTGTTTGTTTGTTGTTTGTCTTGAGAAAGGGTTTCACTGTGTAGTCCAAACTGGCTAGAATTTTCTTAGAGTTCCCATGGGAGGGGATGACAGGCATGCATCCACCAGGCCAACTTGAATTATGCATATCAAAAGAACTTCCCATCTGATTGTGTTGATTCTGCACATCAAAGACCACAGCTCAAGGAACCAACATGCAGGCCACTTGCTACCTGTGACAGAGGGTGGCATCTTCAAAGAGCAAATACCTGCCGTCTTTCCAGAGCCAGTGTCTCATCTGCATTGCCTGCCTCAAAAAATAAGGACAGTTCAAGAAGGTCCTCTCATGCCCAGTGACTTCCTCCAATCTTAAGGAGACCCCAGCACCATGAGTCGGGAACGGGGGCAGGCACTAGAAACCAGTATGCCACAGACTCAGCTGTCTCAAAGCTGCCGGTTCTGGCTTTGGTTTTTACATTACCAGCCTCAGTGAGGTGGAACAGAGGATTACAAAGGGATAAGCTAAATGGCAATTGCTAGTGCATTGTTGTGGTCACCAGCACCTTTTCCAATAGCATTTTTCATTGCTTCAAAGCTATATGGAGCAGCTAATCTATTTAAGTGCTTTCTTAGGAAAACATGGACAATCCCAAGGGGCAAGCGTAGTGCAAGTTAAGAATATTTTCTTTTATCCCCCAAACTCCAGAATGTTCGCAGATCTTGCTATTATTATAAAAGCAAATGACAATGGGGACTTAGTCCAGTGAGAAATCATCCTGCTATTGGTCATATAAAGCAACTTAAAATAAAACATACCAACCTCTAGCCTTCAGTCCGCTGTAGTTTTTAGCGCTGAGATAAAAGTACAATATGAAAATGGGTGTTGGTCCATGATTCAAAGAGAGGCTTGCTTTAACAGTGAACATGACCAAAGTTTTAGGAAAAGAAGGGCTCTAAGTCTGGGGGTTAAAACAGTAAATTTATGCTCAGATGCTTTGTTCCTTTGGAGAATGCTCCATTAATCTTATAGAAATCCAACCAGATAAACTCTCTGCTCTGTCTAAGAGTACTTACTATAATAAAAGGTGAAAGAAAGAAGGGAGGGAAGGAGAGAAGGAGTGAGGAAGGAAGGGAAGAGGAAGAAAGGACATGTTAATGTAAATAGGGAGGTTTTCACAAGGCCCCACCCCTAGAAAAAGAGCTACAAGCGATCAATAGCTGCCTGGAACAAGAAGATCAGTCTTCTCCAGGGATGAGCTCTCCGATATGTAATTCAGTCTCAAGGGCTCACTCAGCCCTAAACGTGTACATCAGAAGAACACCAAATGGATGTGTGTGTGTTTGTGTGTGTGTGTGTGTGTGTGTGTGTGTGTGTAAATAATGATAAAAAGAGGTCAAGAACATGAGGGGATAACAGGAACATAGAGGGAGTTGGAGGGGAGATCTGCCTGTCTCTGCCTCCCCAGCACTGGATTAGAGACATGAGCCACCACACCCTGACATTCAGATACTTTTGATGTGACTCTAAACATCCAGAGAATGGTTGTTCAAACCAAATCTGTGTCAACACATGTGGAAAGAGCACATGTGTAAAGCAGAGACAAACGTGAAAGAAAATGGTGCACCTTGCCTTACAACCATGGTTTCCCAGTGGCTTGCTGGATGGAGGTGATCTCCCTGTTTTTCAGCTTCTGAAGCATACCCTGTGCTCCAGCACCTAATGGAGCTGTTTCTGACCATTTTGGAATGCAAACCTTACTAAATGTATGTCAGAGCGACCTTTTCTTGTCTCATGTTCTTGATGCTGCTGCATACTGGTGTGTTCTTCCAAAAAAAAAAAAAAAGAGAAAGAAAAAAGAAAGAAAGTTTAAAGACTGAAATCACACAGCCCAGATAAAGTAAAAGGACAAATAAAATGAATTTGCTTTTTAAGTAACTAACTGCAAGAGCCTTAAGACTTCAGAATCATAACTTTACATATTAGTATCACATGAATTTGACCATTTCTAGGCAGAGAGGACAAAAGGCAAGTAAGACTTTATACTCTGTAAGGAAGACAGTAATGGAACAAAAGCAGGCATGAGCCTGTAACGGAGTCTTATATGCTAATACATATTATGAGAAATAGTAATCCTGGACAGGGAATGGAAGGGAGAAGTCAAGAGCACAGCTATAGTAGGTCTATCTGAGAGGAGAGTCACAGAACCTAGGCTCGCACGAATGAGGATCCCAAGCCTCACAGATACCAAGAGGCAAAGGCTCCCAAGCAGTAAGCGCAAAATGCACACAGAGAGCTCAAGCTTGGTGTTTATGAAGAACATAAATAGTCCGTGTGACAGAGCCAATGGCAAGACAAATAGGCTCTGAGACTGTACAGTCAAGAAGAGGTGAGAACACGTGGGGTTAAGGGACCATAGTAAGAAGCTGCACTGTCATCCTAGCTCAGCCACTGGAGGATAAACAGAAGAGTAACAAGTAATTTCATCCACTCCTCAAACTGCAGTGCTCTTTTATGGGGAGAGGCAAGATCAGAAGCAGAGTGGCGGGCTAGAAGTCTGAGAAAGGTCTTGAACCACTCGAGTAACGGGAACTAGGGTGAAGTTGATCCGTTTTGTCCATATTTATGAACTGGAAATGATGAGGCTCTGATATATTATCAAGAAGTTTGTGAACTGGAGAGGCCCCTAGGGGCATGCCTAGCTTTTGGCAGGAATCCCTCTGTGAGCAGTGGTACTGTTTGCTGAAACACTAGGAAGAAAGGCTGGGGAAGAGGGACCAAGAACTCTGTTTTCCCTGTGCCAAACTTAGAACTGTTCTTTACACTTCCAATAGAGAGGTGGAGGGGGTGTGTGCACGTGGATGTGTGGAGTCAGTGAAAGAGAGGGGCTAGACTCATCTAGAACTACCTAGAAACACACAAGAAGTAAAACCCAGAGCACCTAACAAAATCACCTGGGGAAAGAGAGGGGGAAAATGGAAGAAAATAACCATGGGATTTTACCCTACACTACTCCACAAATCTCTCAGTCAGAATTCAGAGTACCTATCTGGGAAGGATGGGGAAGCCAGCCAGAGTGTGGGAAGAAAAGGAAGTGTGGCAGAGTTACACATGCCAAATGAAAAATGAGCCTCTAGAAGGTGGAAGGAGGAGCCAGTTACGTGTTCCTAACATATCCTGTAAGATCAATACTAATGTTCCCTAGATGTGACAAGATGTTAGCCATTAGCAAGCTTGACAAAGATTTCTGTAGCAAAGAGATTTAAGTACAGTGGGGCCAGGGATACAGATGACACACCCTTCTCTCAAGAGGAGCAGAAGGAAACCAAAAATAGGGAGTAAATTCTGTTCCATGGGAGCTTTTAACATACTTTTGAATTCTCATAGCAGTGATTCCATGGAGGAAAAAAAATGGTGTTTGAGCAAGGATGCCTAACTGCAGGGGTAAAGCCTTTGAGGATGCGAGACGTGGTAGCATCTATCACAGGAGAGCGGAGCTGGGTTCCTAAAGAAACAGGACAAAGATAAGCCCACAGGTCTGGATCCAGTGTAGATGGATTTGCCATGAACTGTTCTTTTCAGTTTATTTTCTAGTGAAATTTGAGAACAAGACCATCTGCATGGACAGAAAGGGCACTAGATGCTGGAGGAACCAGACAAAGTAAGGTCTCCAAGAGCAGAGCTGAGAGTTTGTTCAGGGAACTCCAAGTGCTGCCCAGCAGCACAGACAGCCTGCTTGGAGATCTGTGAACAAAGTCAGATGATTCTCATTCCCCCAGTGCTTCACCAGTGTTGAAAAGGATAAATCTTTAAGTAAGGTTTTTGCTTATACTGAAACTTTGGAGAATGAAACTAAATAGAGTGGAAGTAATGTTGTAATAGACAAATAGATGTGAATAGAAAGATAATAAAAACATGATAGTCCTTATTCTTATTTTCTATCCTTAAAAACTGAGCCTATTAAATTGAGAGGGTCATTGTCTGCCATTAAAAAATTGTACATTCTTAAAGAGCTATTTAGAGGTGGTGGAACAGAGGCACAGGTTACCCCTCCTGTTTCTTCTTTTCTTACAGTAACAAGCACCATTAACTTTTACCTCCTACAATTGAGACTCCATTCCCCAAATTCCTTTGCAGCTAGCTGTGGCGGCAGAAGAAATCACATATCAAATGAGTTGTAAGGAAATTTCTCTTAAGGATGTCAACTCCTTACCTGCTCTAGGATGTAAGCCCCTTAGCAGAAGATGGGTAGAGTTCCAGTCATCATCCTGAACCATCCTAAGAACCCTCAAGGTTACAGGACCTCCACAACCTGGAAAGCAAACTCTAAGGCTCATGAGTATGAACCACAACGGTGCCCATAGAACCGACTAGAGATCAATGTCCTTTAAAAGTCTTAGCGTCCCCTTATTTAAACTAAAGCTATTGACAAAATTTTCTCTCCAAGCACACAATCTTTATTTACGTTGTCCATTTCTAGTTCTCGAGTAACTGTGGTAGTGTTACAGGAAGTAAGTCCACAATTTCTGACTCTAATTCTGATTAGGTGCTGTATGAGCTGTCTAGCGTCCCCAAAAGACCAATACCCAGGATTCCAAGTCCACTCTTCACTTACATTTCCATCAGAATAGCTGATCTCTGGGGCCAGCAACACAGCCAAAGGGTATCACAGAGACCTCCCGTGAGCCACTGGACCCTGACTCCCCAGATGGCACCAAGGTTAATAATCTCTATTGCAGAACATTAGTTTAAGATGTGTTGTAGTCATTTATGCTGTGGAATATTTGTTTAATGGTGCAAAGATGTGTTGTAGTCTTTTCTGTTTCGTCTCTCTAACTCTGTGAAGCTGTGTTACTTTGCCTGCCTAAAACATGTAATTGGTCTAATCAGAAGCTGAACAGCCAATAACTAGGCAAGAGAGAGGGATAAGTGGGGCTGCCAGGCAAAGAGAATAAATAGGAGAAGAACAGAAAAGGGAGGAACAAGGAAAGGAGAAGGAGCGGACACCAGGGGCCAGCCACATAGCCACCCAGCCACACAGCCAGCCATGGGGTAAGAAGGAAAGAAAAATATACAGAATAAAGGTAAAAATCCCAGAGGTAAAATGAAGTTCAAGAGAAATAATATTAATTTAAATTTTAAAAAGCTGACTAGAAACAAGTCAAGCTAAGACTGGACATTCGTAAGAATAAGTCTCTGTGTATTTATTTGGGAGCTGGGTGGTGAGTCCCCATATAGTAAAAAGAACAACAACAACCAACTACACTTTTTTCCCAAGGGAAAAAAAAAAGCAGATTGGAAATGGTGGCTCCTTTAGAAAGGTTCTTATCAAAGGATGTGCTTTTCAGGGGGAGGCGTTTTTTAATAATGGAATTGTGTCTGCTCACAGAATTTATTTATTAACCAGAGGAATGGAGGTACATATATTTCAGATTCTAAAATGCCACCACAATACAGGACAAAAGGCAATATGTCAGACAAAAACAATTATTTGCAACAAGTTATGTAAGCTATGACCTTTAGGAAATAAAATATTGAGCTTACATTGTTGCAATAATTTATGAATAAATTTTACATTTTTCCACATTTTATTACTATTAAACCAGAATGGCACTCTTTCCCTTAAGTTATTATTTATTAAAAAATCTCCCTGAATTCCCAGGCAGTTTAACAAAATGTACCTTGTAGGGAGATCAAACAGAAAACATATAATATTTTAGCAGATTTCTCTTTAAAACAAAACAGTTGTGCTTTCTAAAATCTATACAAATAGCATTAAGCCGAGAGAAACTTTTGGAGAAGCCAGTAGTGGAGGTCCGTCTCTGCATTTTCATTTGATCTCTCTCTGGATTTAAGACCCTCATGAAGCCTGAACGGAATATATGCATGTCACAGCATGGCAAAGGGATAATACATTTTCCCCTGCTTCGCTGAGCATGAGTTGTGTATCTTGCCATCTCGAGAGTCCACCGTGCGGCACATTTATCCCCATTAGAAAAGCATGGATGGGTAATATATGGATGCTCCAGTCATTCATGACAAAAACGTAAAACCACAGCCTTATGCATTCAGGGATCTGTGCATGGACGCCGAGGCTATTAACTATGCACGGGCAGGATTTTGCTAAAACCAGGTTTTCAACTCCAAAGACCAAAAGGACAAATGTATTGATTGCGTTTGCACAGCTATTCAGCTTCAAAGGTAACAATATTAATTCCAAGAAACAAAAGAACAGGGCTTGACCGTGTGAATTAACGTTGCCTGCCTAAAGTAAAATGCCTCTTACAGGAGGATTTTTATTTATAAGTACATCTTGAATAATTTGTGAATCCATCCAGTTCCTTCTTTCATTGTTATTTATGTGTGTGTGCATGTGTGTGCTTCTGTGTGTGTATGTGCATGTGTGCACAGGTGTTTGAAGAAAGGCCAGAAGAGACTGCTGGAGTTAGAGGAGGTAGTTGTAAGCTGTCACCTGATGTGGGTGCTGGGAATCGAACTCTAATGCTGCTCAAAACAGCAGTCGGTCTTAACCACTGAGCCACCTCTCCAGACGCCTGTTCCTTCTAACTTTACTTCAAAGCCAAAGATCACAATGAAACAGCACACTTACATACGTAATTCCCAAATAAGCAAATGTGTATTCTCCAAACCCCAACATTCACTGGTTGTATTCTTGAGCAAAATGATTTATCCAAAGGTTCAGTTTTCTGTAAAATGCAAGTAACAATACTTGCCTTATAGGATTTTCTACAGAATACTCAGGATCCTGGGGAGGGTGAATAATATGTGGCCCTCAGGATACCATTGGCACTCAACAAATATTGGCAGCTTTTAACCAAGGTTCATGAAAACCCTGCCCACTGTGCCCATGGGACAGAGAGAGTATATATATTATATAGATTTTCAATAACCATAGCCTCCAGTCACTTAGGTCCACTCTCAAGGTGAAATCTGGTGTTGTTTTTATATACAATGGGAAAGGATACACAAGACCTGGAGAAGCATACAAAGTCCTGAAGAGCCTCATAGAAGTCTTGTTCTATAGTCAGACTGATAAATGCACTAATTCCCATCTGTGTCTCAGCCTATTGAGTACACAGAAGACAACTGTAAACAACTTTACAACAAAGAAATAACAGCCAGGATCAAGGAGCAACACAGTGCTCTCTCTCTCTCTCTCTCTCTCTCTCTCTCTCTCTCTCTCTCTCTCTCTCTCCTATTTACTCATAAATTTCAGAATCTGCATTTTTAAAAACTCGAGTGTAACATTTTTTAGGGAAAAAATATTAGGAAAAGTTCTGCCATTCTCAGTATTGATGAGCGCATTCCTCAAATTCTTTGGCTTTAGAGTTAAATGTTCTGACATTGAAAAATAATGGTTATAGCTTTTCCCATAAAGTTAAGAATTCAAATACATTACTGGTGTTAAACTCTCATAGATATGCTTAATATACTTGCTTCTCCAATTAAAACAACATGGTCATTAATATACTATATTATGTTATGAAATCATAATTGCAGCCAAGCAGAAAATAATTACCATCTATCAGCCTTCGTGGTTTACAAAAGCAAACTTATTTTTTCTTTGTTTTAGAAGTTTCACAAGGCAAATACTAGTTTTATAGTAGCAACCCGACTTTATAATCCCCTGCCACATGTGTCTGTAAATCGTCCTCTTTCCTTTTGGGCTCAACTTACATTGAGATGGTTTAATTTGAAAATCTAATCCCCGGGCAAATCCTTCTGATTCTATGGTGAACACCTGGTATGGAAAAACACTGGGTTTCTTTCAAAATGTATCTCCATGTGAAAACAAGTGATTTCACACATCTCCCAGACCAGAGATAAAATTCTACTGCTTGTAATTACTTTATATCAATAAACCTATAGCAAGCATCCACTGTGGCAGGCACGGTTGAGCAACGGGTCCTAGAGGCCTTGCCCTCAAGCTACATCGAGATGGCTGGACTACCGGTATGATGAGAAAAGAGCACGAAATGAATATAACACAATGGTAGAGCGAGAAAAGGAAGCAAGGAAAGGTTAGTATCTCAATAAAGCTTGGGGGCAAACAGCTCAAGAATATGGAAATGATATATTGGCATCATTGCAAGGATGTCACTATACTGGGAGAATTTCATCCAACAGACACAGGAATGTGTGCCTCTGAAACACCACGTGATATCTGAGAATACATGAGGCATCCAGCTTGCTTGAGTCATGGATGGACTATTGTTTCCACTACCCAGAATCCACTCACCCCACTTCTAAACACAATCTCATTTTCTTGAGAGATCCACTCACGGGGTCCATAGGTCTGAGTGACCCTGTTCTTGTCTCAAAATAGAAAACGAGACCTTCAATGTATATACTGAACTGCAATGGCAGTTTGGGAGTGGATAGATAGCCCACTCTAACCCGCCAGGATCTTCAGAGCAGCTGAAGAATGCAATTGTCACGTTCTCCTGTTAATGGACTTGGAAGTTTGTGACTCTCATATCTACAAATAGGCAGTCTATGAGGGCAAAGGAACTAATACTAACCAAACTCAAAGAGAGCAAGAGGGAGATCTGACCCTAATCGACCAACACAGGACTGTGTCCCCATGGATGCTCCAAAGTGGCTTCAGTGTTCGGTCCATCTGAAGTCAAACTCATCTTCCTTATCACTAATCCCCCCCAAAAAATAAATCATTTCTTTTGTGTCCTAGAAATTCTACATGGTCCTACTATCTACCTAGTTCTTCAGGTTAGAAAGTGGAACGTCAGTCATACTTCCCCACGTTTTGCAAATTCATCTAGTCTAGGTCACCCCAGCAATGACTCTCTTCTTCCCTCCATCTCTGCTCCACTGATTCCAGTCTCGCAGGTGGGTCTTGGAATCTGAAGATAAAGAACTGACACTCTGTAGGCCGACTAGCTAGGTTTCCCAGTCCCTACTTTGATCCTTCTTAATCCCAGAGACTTCAACCAACTATGCAATGTACCTAACCATTTTCCCATCTGCAAAATGGGGGTGATTGTTCCTTTTTCATTAATGTTGGGGCTCCATGAGTAGAGAGTTTAGCAAAGTGCACACCACATGGTAAGCAAAAAAGAAACATTATGACT
Organism: Arvicola amphibius; assembly: GCF_903992535.2. Classification (NCBI taxonomy): domain Eukaryota; kingdom Metazoa; phylum Chordata; class Mammalia; order Rodentia; family Cricetidae; genus Arvicola; species Arvicola amphibius. The sequence continues at coordinate 27,475,278 of NC_052057.2, read as the reverse complement.
CCTCGTGCAAATATCCACTTCCTGACCCCTTCACACTCAATCTCCCTGCCCCCGCCCCCCGTATTTGTCAGAGATTTCTAAATTATGCCAGTTAGCTGTATCATTTTGGTGGTTGTTTGTTTCTTGTTTGTTTCTTCAAGATATGCAAACATGACACACTGATGAACGGTGGAACGAATTGGTCTATCCAGGTATCTTTTATATAAAGAGAAGAGTTGGTTTCAAAGTAGAGCAACTATAATTGACTCAGGCAGTTTGATGGATGGGTGCACACGGGTGAAGAGTGTCTTCCGACGCATTAGCACAGACAATATGTCTTGTTGTATCTTTGTAAACAAGTTGAGAGCCATCAGCCTTTGGGAAAAGCCCACCCTCTCACACATTTGCTGCCAGCTGACCTCCTGAGCCCTTTTCCAAGCTGGCCATTCCAGACACAGCCTGTGGCCTACTTATCTCTTCTAAAAATTGACACTCCACATCTCTTTGCTCTATTTTTGTTTTACTTTTAACGTAAAGCAAACTTTTTCTGAGTTAAGTAGCATATACAATAAAAGTATCCTCATTTTAACATACAGTTGATAATTTTGATAAACACATGCACTCCAGTAATGATTACAACAGCTGAACTATAAACTATTCCCATCACTCCTGAATGCCCACTTGTGCCCACTTGTGGGCATCCACTCCCCAACGAACCCACGTTCCATCACTAGACTGTCTTTGTCCATTCTGGGATTGCATGTGAATGAACTCACCCAGTATGTACTCCTGTGCCTGCCTCCTTCCCCACGGCGCATTGCTCCCATGATTCATAGACACTGTTGGTGCATCACTAATTTCTTTCTTTTGTTTTATTTCCGAAGAGCGTGAGGTCATATAGTGTAGCGGATGAGTATTCTTTTTTTTTTTTTTTTTTTTTTTTTGATTTTTCGAGACAGGGTTTCTCTGTGGCTTTGGAGTCTGTCCTGGAACTAGCTCTTGGAGACCAGGCTGGCCTCGAACTCACAGAGATCCACCTGCCTCTGCCTCCCTCCCGAGTGCTGGGATTAAAGGCGTGCCCCACCACCGCCCGGCTGCGGATGAGTATTCTTGATGTCACACAAAGAAAAACACAATCAAAGTGAAAGTTATTCACAAAAAGGGTGCAGTGGACCAGAACTCCAATCAAGCTAGCAAACAGGAATGCCCCAAATGGCCTCTGTCTTTCATCTCTGACATAGGTGCTGACTGTATCTCATCCTATTGGTGAAACCACAACTTCCCAATCTGACACTACTGGATAACCAGCAGAAAGGAGGCAAGGTAGGACCCTTGTTGGGAGAACTACACTGGATGGGAGGGGGTGGGTAAAAGCACTTTTCACATATAGCTACACAAGCAATTTCACATATAGCTACACAAGAACCTGTTTCTTCATGTCCATGTTGAGGGACATTTGATTGATCTTCTACTCTGGACTGTTACGAATAAAGTTGTTAGAAGAATGTCCACACACATATTTGCGTGGGTGCATATTTTCATTTCTGTTGGCTACATGTCTGGAGCTAAAACAACGGAGCATTCAGGAAAGGGCACGCTTGATCCCATAATGCACTAGAGCAAGCCATTTCCCAGCATTGTTATACTAGGCTGCACTTGGAGAAGCCGTGCACAAGAGCTCCAGACAATCTATCTCATGGCCATCAAGTACTCGGTATTTACGACTCTTTTAATATCAGGCATTTAGTTGGATGTTCGGGGAAATGCACTCCTGCTTTAATCTGCGTTTTCCTCATGTTCAGCATCTCTTCAGTAACCTTCGACATTCTTTGTTGTTGTTGTTGTTGTTGTTGTTTACAGGTTATCTATTCAAATCATTAGCCTGTTGGCTGGATCACTTGCCATTATACACCCTCCAAATAAGAAGCATTTTAGGTTAGAGAGATGGCCCAAATAAGGGAAAGGCACTTGCCACCAAGCTTGATGACCTGAGTTTAGTATCAGGGACTGATATGGTAAACAGAAGCAACAGCACTGTTGTCTCCTAACCACTACGTATGCATCTTGGCATGCACATGTGTTCACATGCACACACATGCATGTGGACACACAAAAATGCATATGTTTATTATTTTATGATTTGTTTATTCTTATTTTATGTGCCTTGGTGATATGCCTTCATGTGTACCTGTGTGAGAGTGTTGAATTCTCTAGAGTTGGAGTGATAGACAGTTGTCAGCTGACGTGGGGGCTGGGAATTATATCCTGGTTCTCTAGAAGAGCAAACAATGCTCTTAATGACTGAGCAACCTTTCCGGCTTCACAAATATAATTTTTAAAATTAAAGTAAATAAGCATCTGAATGTGCCTG